>NC_064925.1:40939405-41240701 GCF_023897955.1 Schistocerca gregaria | reverse complement strand
AGTGACGTTGCAACTCAGAAATTGTGTCGCGACTAAATACTTTAGGCTCCACACCGAATTCTGTCTGAGAGACTAACGTGGCTACCGTCATCCAATGTGTGCTCTTCTGGGAGTTGAGTAACTTGTTTCCGATGCCCCACAACACATTTTCTGTAACCCAGGCACCATCACAGTGAAGAAGCAACACAGAAATTGCGTCGCGATTGAATGTTACAGGCTCCATACCGACAACTCTCCCAGAGAGCAACATGGCTATGGTCACGAATGCTTTGCTCTCCTATGAGTCCAGTAGCTCGTTTCCGGTGCCCTCAATCCAATTACTGTAACACTAGCACCATTACAGTGACGAAGCAACACAGAAAGTGCGTCGCAATTGAATGTTCCAGGTTACATACCAACGACTCTCTGAGATACTAACATGGCTACGGCCATCGAATGTATCCTCTCCTATGAATCCAGTAGTTTGTTTTTGATGCACCTCAACCCGTTTACTGTAACTGTTGCATCCTCACAGTGACGATGTAACAAAGAAATTGCGTTGCTATTGAATACTAGACTCCATTTAGACTTATCTACATCTACATCTACATGACTACTCTGCAATTCACATTTAAGTGCTTGGCAGAGGGTTCATCGAACCACAATCATACTATCTCTCTACTATTCCACTCCCGAACAGCGAGCGGGAAAAACGAACACCTAAACCTTTCTGTTCGAGCTCTGATTTCTCTTATTTTATTTTGATGATCATTCCTACCTATGTAGGTTGGGCTCAACAAAATATTTTCGCATTCGGAAGAGAAAGTTGGTGACTGAAATTTCGTAAGAAGGTCTCGCCGCGACGAAAAACGTCTATGCTGTAATGACTTCCATCCCAACTCGCTTACCATATCTGCCACACTCTCTCCCCTATAACGCGATAATACAAAACGAGCTGCCCTTTTTTGCACCCTTTCGATGTCCTCCGTCAATCCCACCTGGTAAGGATCCCACACCGCGCAGCAATATTCTAACAGAGGACGAACGAGTGTAGTGTAAGCTGTCTCTTTAGTGGACTTGTTGCATCTGCTAAGTGTCCTGCCAATGAAACGCAACCTTTGGCTCGCCTTCCCGACAATATTATCTATGTGGTCCTTCCAACTGAAGTTGTTCGTAATTTTAACACCCAGGTACTTAGTTGAATTGACAGCCTTGAGAATTGTACTATTTATCGAGTAATCGAATTCCAACGGATTTCTTTTGGAACTCATGTGGATCATCTCACACTTTTCGTTATTTAGCGTCAACTGCCACCTGACACACCATACAGCAATCTTTTCTAAATCGCTTTGCAGCTGATACTGGTCTTCGGATGACCTTACTGGACGGTAAATTACAGCATCATCTGCGAACAGTCTAAGAGAACTGCTCAAATTGTCACCCAGGTCATTTATATAGATCAGGAACAGTAGAGGTCCCAGGACGCTTCCCTGGGGAACACCTGATATCACTTCAGTTTTACTCGATGATTTGCCGTCTATTACTACGAACTGCGACCTTCCTGACAGGAAATCACGAATTCAGTCGCACAACTGAGACGATACCCCATAGCTCCGCAGCTTGATTAGAAGTCGCTTGTGAGGAACGGTGTCAAAAGCTTTCCGGAAATCTAGAAATACGGAATCAACTTGAGATCCCCTGTCGATAGCGGCCATTACTTCGTGCGAATAAAGAGCTAGCTGCGTTGCACAAGAGCGATGTTTTCTGAAGCCATGCTGATTACGTGTCAATAGATCGTTCCCTTCGAGGTGGTTCATAATGTTTGAATACAGTATATGCTCCAAAACCCTACTGCAAACCGACGTCAATGATATAGGTCTGTAGTTAAATGGATTACTCCTACTACCCTTCTTAAACACTGGTGCGACCTGCGCAATTTTCCAATCTGTAGGTACAGATCTATCGGTGAGCGAGCGGTTGTATATGAGTGCTAAGTAGGGAGCTATAGTATCAGCGTAATCTGAAAGGAACCTAATCGGTATACAATCTGGACCTGAAGACTTGCCCGTATTAAGCGATTTGAGTTGCTTCGCAACCCCTAAGGTATCTACTTCTAAGAAACTCATGCTAGCAGATGTTCGTGTTTCAAATTCTGGAATATTCCATTCGTCTTCCCTGGTGAAGGAATTTCGGAAAACTGCGTTCAATAACTCCGCTTTAGCGGCACAGTCGTCGATAACAGTACCATCGGCACTGCGCAGCGAAGGTATTGACTGCGTCTTGCCGCTTGTGTATTTTACATACGACCAGAATTTCTTCGGATTTTCTACCAAATTTCGAGACAATGTTTCGTTGTGGAACCTATTAAAGGCATCTCGCATCGAAGTACGTGCCAAATTTCGCGCGTCTGTAAATTTTAGCCCATCTTCGGGATTTCGCGTTCTTCTGAACTTCGCATGCTTTTTCCGTTGCCTCTGCAACAGCGTTCGGACCTTTTTTGTGTACCACGGGGGATCCGTTCCATCTCTTACCAATTTATGAGGTATGAATCTCTCAATTGCTGCTGCTACTATATCTTTGAATTTGAGCCACATCTCGTCTACATTCGCATAGTCAGTTCGGAAGGAATGGAAATTGTCTTTTAGGAAGGCTTCTAGTGGCACTTTATCCGCTTTTTTTAAATAAAATTATTTTGCGTTTGTTTCTGATGGGTTTGGAAGAAATGGTATTGAGCCTAGCTACAATGACCTTGTGGTCACTAATCCCTGTATCAGTCATGATGCTCTCTATCAGCTCTGGATTGTTTGTGGCCAAGAGGTCAAGTGTGTTTTCTCAACCATTTACAATTCTTCGAGAATCTGACGTGGCAACAGTCACGGAATATATCACCGCCTTAGAGTCCAGTAGCTTGTTTCTGATGCACCACACCCCACTTTTTTCTGATGTACCACACCCCATTTACAGTAACCTTGGCACTGTCACGATGACGATGCACATTGTAATTGCATCGTGATTGAATACTACAGACTCCCTACCGACTTATCTCAAGAGAGACTAACTTGGCTACGGTCATCGAATGTATCCTCCCCTAAGAGTCCAGTAGCATTTTTCTGGTGCACCACAGCCCATTTTCTGTTACCTTCGCACCCTCACAGTTATGACGCATCATAGAAAGTGCGTCGCGATTCAATAATACAGACTCCATAAGGACTTTTCGCCGAGAAGTTAACGTGCCGACGGTCACCAAATGTATGCTCTTCTGGGAGACCAGTAGCTAGATTCTGATGAACAACAACCCATTTACTGTAAAAGTCGCACCCACACAGTAACGACTTAAACCAGAAATTCCGTCCCAATTCAGTACTTCAGATTCCAAGTCGACTTCTCTCCAAGAGACTAACGTGTCAACCGTCACCGAATGTATGCTCTCCTTCTAGGCCAGTAGTTCGTTTCCAATGCACCACAACCTGTTTATTGCAACCCTCTCACCCTCACAGTGACGATGCAGAACAGAAATTGCGTCTTGACGGGATTCTACAGGCCCCATATTGGCTTCTCTCCAGGAGACTAACATGTCTTCGGTCACCAAATGTAAGCTCCCCTGGAGACCAGTAGCTTGTTTCAGATGCACCACAACCCATCCATGGTAAACCTTGCACCCTACCACTGACGATGCAACACAGAAATTGCATTGCGGTTGAATGCAACAGACTCCATACCGGCTTCTGTCAGAGAGAATAACGTGGTTACGGTCACCATGTAGCTTGCTTCCAATACAACACAACACATTTACTGTGACCCTCATACCCTCACACTGTCTATGCAACACAGAAATTGCTTCACGAATGAATGTTACAGAGTCCGTACCGACTAGTCTCAGAGAGACTAACATGGCTACGGTAACCGAATGTATGCTGTTCTTGGAGTCCTGTAGCTAGTTTCCAATGCATCACAACCCCGTTTACGGTAACTCTTGCACCCTCACACTGACGACGCAACACAGAAATTGCGTCGTGATTGAATACTACTGACTCCATACCGACTTCTCTCCGAGTGGTTAACTTGGCTACGGACACGAATGTATTCTCTGCTGGGAGTCCAGTTCCTTGGTTACGATGCATCACAACCCGTTTACTGTAACCCTCGCATCCGCACAGTGACGTTGCAACACAGAAATTGTGTCGCGGCTGAATATTACTGACTCCATACCGACTTCTCTCCAAGAGACGAACGTGGCTATTGTCACGATATGTATGCATTCCTTGGAGTCCAGGAGCTTGTTTCTGATGCACCATAACCCATTTACTGTAACACTCGCACCTTCACGGTGATGATGGAGCGAAATAACTGCGTCACGATTGAATACTACAGGTTCCATACCCACCTTTCTACCAGATACTAACGTGGCTACAGTCCCAAATGTATGCTGTCCTGGAATATATTGGCTTGATTCTGATGCTCCAGAACCCGTTTACTAAAACCTATTCGCACTCACTGTGACGATGTAACACAGAAACTGTGTCGCCATTGAATACCACAGGCTCCATACCAACTTCTCTCCGAGAGATTAACGTTGCAAAAGATCACCGAATGTATTGCCTCGTGGGAGTCAAGTAGCTTATTTCTGATGCACCACAACCCATTTGCTGCAACCCTCTCACCGTGACAGTGGCGATGCAACACAGAAAAGTCGCCGCGATTGAATACTACAGGCTCCCTACCGACTTCTCACAGAGAGACTAACGTGGCTATATGTGTGCTGCCCTGGGAGTCCAGTAACTTGTTTCCAGTGCACCACATCCCGTTTACTGTAACCCTGGCACCACTAGATTGACGATGCGACACAGAAATAGCACCGCGATTGAATACTACAGACTCCACACCGACTTCTCACCGAGAGACTAATGTGGTGACGGTCACCGGATTTGTCCTCTCCTGGGAGTCCATTAGCTTGTTTCTGATGCTCACAATCCTTTTACTGTAGCCCTCGCTCTCTCAAATGGTTCAAATGGCTCTGAGCACTATGGGACTTAACATCTGAGGTCATCAGTCCCCTAGAAAAATGGTTCAAATGGCTCTGAGCACTATGGGACTTAACAGCTATGGTCATCAGTCCCCTAGAACTTAGAACTACTTAAACCTAACTAACCTAAGGCCAGGACACACATCCATGCCCGAGGCAGGATTCGAACCTGCGACCGTAGCGGTCGCCCGGTTCCAGACTGAAGCGCCTAGAACCACTCGGCCACTCTGGCCGGCTCGCACTCTCACATTGATGATGCAATACAGAAATTTTGAGTCGCGATTGAATGTCAAAGACTCCATACCGACTACTCTCTGAGAGTCTAACGTGGCTACGAGACCGTAGGCTAGAGTCGCCATTGCGAATGGTACCTGTCGTCTTTTACTAGTGCAAGATACTGTTAATATCAGCTACACGAAATATCTCTTTACTGTTTCTCTAACTCCCAAGAATGACTCCGGAAGTACGGGCTTAGTTTGCTTGTTGCAACAAGTACGGAATTTCTGATTAGTGCATCAAATATATTTAAATATTGATTAATTAAACTGATAAGATGGCGCCACCTTTCAGATCATTTGATGATGTAATAAAGGTTCAATCCATATATTGTATATAATTTAATTAGGATAAACTTCGTTGAAGCAGACTGACTGTCGATTGGAATTGCGTTCTGAGATGTAATAGCAAAGAATTTGTCAATAATTAACATTAATTTCTCGGCAACAGTAACATATACACAGAAGTTAAAATACAGTTACATTGGATGCTAGCGGATGCATCGACACATGACACATTATACAGCACAGCATCTGGACCAGCACATGTGGCGCAAGACTGCTGAATTACTGGATGCATTTTATCAAGATAACACACACCATGTTCACATTGGTCATTCACACTACGAAAGATTGAAAAGAAAGAAAAGCTTCCCTAATCCACATTTAAGTTCACTGGTTCATAGCGCGACTGCCTTTAGCAGTCAGTTTCTTAGAACAAAGTCCACTTCTAAACTCCGTACAACTCAGTAACTTTGTAAATAAGTTTACCAAACAAGAGCACATCTTCTCCGTCACGAAGCTAAGGCTTCAGTTCGAACATGGGAGGTGTTTACGTCGAACTGCAGTCTCACGGTGTACAAAGAAACACACGTGCTGCGCCAGAGCACGGGCCACAAAGTCTGTCAGAATGAAATAGAAATTGGGCGGTAAATTAAATAAAATTTAGCACAAGCATTCCACAAAGCACACAACACACTCATACATGATACGCAAAAGTAACTACAGCTGTACAACATGTGGCGGCACCGCTCATCAACGACAAGCCACATTTGTTCGAAGATCACATCCAGTAAACGGAATGTTACTGAAATTAACACCGTTCCCTGATTGAATTAGTTGGTGCGGCTTGACTATGAACGCCACGCACTGGAGTGAGTACCGGGAACTCAAACAAAGCTCTCACACGTTTCAACTCAGCAGTCAGACATGCTACTCAGAGCATCCGTACTCACAGGCGTCCTAAGGAAGAGTAACCTAATCGTCTCTTCTGTCCAGGATCTACACATGGTGGTCGGAAGGGCCCAGAGAGCGTAAGCGGTTTCTACCTGCACCAACCTCCAAATGGGTGCTGGCCAGTGGCCACTAATGGCCCTCTCACCCAACGTAGCCGTATTCAAAGTCTACACATTGGTTGGCTACACTGCTCTTAAGATCAGTTTGGATTCCGTAGAAATGTTGGAACACGTGAGGCAATACTGAGCCTACGACTTATCTTAGAAGAAAGATTAAGGAAATGCAAACCTACGTTTCTAGCATTTGAAGACTTAGAGAAAGCTTTTGACAATGTTGACTGGAATACTCTCTCAAATTCTGAAGGTGGCAAGGGTAAAATACAGGGAGCGAAAAGCTATTTACAATTTGTACAGAAAGCAGATGGCAGTTATAAGAGTCGATGGACATGAAAGGGAAGCAGTGGTTCTGAAGGGAGTGAGACAGGGTTGTAGCCTCTCCCCGATGTTATTCAATCTGTATATTGAGCAAGCAGTAAAGGAAACAAACGAAAAGTTCGGAGTAGGTAGTAAAATCCATGGATAAGAAATAAAAACTTTGAGGTTCGCCGATGACATTGTAATTCTGTCAGAGACAGCAAAGGACTTGGAAGCGCAGTTGAACGGAATGGATAGTGTCTTGAAAGGACGATATAAGATGACCATCAACAAATGCAAAACGAGGATAATGGCATGTAGTAGAATTAAATCGGGTGATGCTGCGGGAATTAGATTAGGAAATGAGACACTTGAAGTAGTAAAGGACTTTGCTATTTGGAGAGCAAAATAACTAATTATGGTCGAAGTAGAGAGGATGTAAAATGTAGACTGGCAATGGCAAGGAAAGCGTTTCTGACGAAGAGAAATTTGTTAACTTCGAGTATAGATTTAAGTGTCAAGAAGTCATTTCTGAAAGTATTTGTATGGAGTGAGGCCATGCATGGAAATGAAACATGGACGATAAATAGTTTAGACAAGAAGAGAATAGAAGACCACAACAAGAACAGAAAGTGGCTCTCACGATGAAATTAATTATGTAGCCTAGCAATTTGATATATTATAAACGCTATATTTATAACTCCTCTGTGCTGTTGCCTTGAGGGACTTGGCGTGCGAGGAGTCATTTGTTTCCGTGAAGAGAGAATTCGAAAGTGAGAAGGCATCCTGTGTAGAGCATGCTCTTAGCACCCTGTCATGAGTCGAAAATAAGTTTAATATTCTAGTCCTGTGATGGAGAATGTGGAAGATAACATCAGGTTGTTCTGCCTGATGAGAGAATGCTTAGAGGAAATATAGCCTATGCCACAGGATTTTAAAAACAAGTCACTTCAATTTAACTATGTGAAAATGAGTTAATTGTCCGATTTCTTCTATCTTCGAAAATAACTCGTACAAATGGGAGGAATTTCACATGAGAAATTAGAGATGTATTGATAAAACAAGATCTGCGTTTCAGATTTTTTCAAACTGGTGAGTCTGCATCAGGGATGGGGCTGCAGTTGGTCTGAGTCAGGCTGCACCGTGCCGCGGCTGGCGGCAGGAGGGCTCGTGTGGCATCAGCCGGGGCTCCGTCAGCACGCAGTAGCTGGCTCCTCAGGTGCCCGGGTCGATGGCGCTGGACCAGACTGGAGGTGGCTGGTCAGTTTTCTTCTCTATCTTGAGTCACCGTGTTCACGTAAGATAACGATCGTTACATTTGTAAAAATTGTCGTACACTATACCGGCTGATCAAAAAGTCAGTATAAATTTGAAAACTTAATACACCCCGGAATAATGTAGACAGAGAGGTAAAAATTGACACACATGCTTGGAATGACATGGTGTTTTATTAGAACAAAAAAAGTTCACAAAATGTCCGACAGATGGCGCTGGACAGCAAAACATCAGTACTGCGCATGACAAACGTGTATAAAAGGAGCTTTAATGAGAGAGAGAATCAGATGCGCCAGCATTTGCGGTGTGGGCGCTTCAAAAGATGGCGGAAGATGACGATTGGTCGAGTAGCGTATTGTGGACCGAAGAAGCTCATTTCACGCTCCGAGGGTCTGTCAACGCCCACAACTGCAGAATTTGAGCTACCGAATATCCTAAAACTGTCGTGGAAATTCCATTGTACGACGAGAAAGTCACGGTATGGGTTGGATTTACCACATCTACCATTATCGGGCGTTTTTTATTCGAGGAAATGCGTGATTCTGGTTTTGTAATTGCTACCGTGACGGGTGAGAGGTACGCCGATACGTTACAGAATCTCATCATACCCAGCCTGGCTGATAAACACCTGCTGGGACGTACGATGTTTATGCAGGATGGCGCTCCACCCCATATTGCTAGACGCGTGGAAGATCTCTTGCGCGCGTCGTTTGGTGATGATCGTGTGCTCAGCCGCCACTTTCGTCCCGCTTGGCCTCCCTGGTCCCCAGACCTCAGTCCGTGCGATTATTGGCTTTAGGGTTACCTGAAGTCGCAAGTGTATCGTGATCGACCGACATTTCTAGGGATGCTTAAATACAATATGGGACGCCAATGCCTCACCATAACTCCAGACATGCTTTACAGTGCTGTTCAAAACATTATTCCTCGACTACAGCTATTGTTGAGGAATGATGGTGGACATATTGAGCATTTCCTGTAAAGAACATCATCTTTGCTTTGCCTTACTCTGTTACGCTAATTATTGCTATTCTGATCAGATGAAGCGCCATCTGTCAGACATTTTTTGGACCTTTGCATTTGATTGGTTCTAATAAAACCCCATCTCATTCCAAGCATGTGTGTCAATTTGTACCTCTCTATCTACATTATTCCGTGATTTATTCAGTTTTTAAACTTATACTGACTTTATCACCCGGTATTTCCCATGTTTCTGTTGTGACTCGTAAATAGATAAAAGTTCATTGCCTTCTCAAAATAATGATGTTGCTACAGGAGTCCTCTATATGGGGGAGGCTGTTACGGATTCTGTTCTAATATTACTTTTACCCATCCTTACGTTTCTCTCACCAGCAGTTATTCACTTGTAGCTCGTTAGGAGGCTACTCCTCTGTAATTCGGTGATAGACTGGTGTCTGATTATTGCTTTCCATATAGGGCTGTTGGCTGGAGAAACTCTCCACTATTAGACAAATAGCGAAAATATCCACACATCTAGCAGTTACTGAGGAAAGTTGATAGAGCTACTGTCTAGTGACGATCATTGGCAACTCAGTTTGTTTAAACAAACACTTACTGACTTACATCTGTCCTGTGCAGCAGTCCAACGCAGACGGAGTCCTTTTCTCGCCAACTTCCAGACCGGGGATGGACTGGGTGGGGTGGGAATGGAAGGAGAGAGGGGGGTGGGGGGTTTGTGAACCACGTCAACGGGACTCCAGACGTCTAGATGAACACATGAAATTTGATATTTCCGCCAATAAATTAGAATTTTCGTCATTTTTGAGTTTTCAGTCAAAATTTCAATTTCCCACTATTTGCAAGGGTGGTAGTGGAGGGGATAAAGGCGCGTAGGAGAGGGGAGGGCGAAGGGATATTAACTTTCTGGGGAAAATTCATGACTTCTTTGATGTGGTGGTAGCTAATTAAGCATTCAATTACTTCGCATAATTAATCAGGTATGAAATTGATTTCAAAAGTGGCGCAGGAGCCCTAATACCCCAATCTACTGGTACCTCTGACGTCCTGCCGCATTCAGTCCATGTTCTGTGTGTGAGCGGAATGATCTTCCGCATGTACTGTAGGACCTATACCGATTAGAACTAGGTTTATAGTAGGCAACTTTGCGCCTGTAGTTATGGAGTGTTTATTCCTTGTTAGTTAATGTCAATGGTTGGTGACAGGAAATTTAAAGTTTATATAGGGAAGAAGATAAATAATTGTTTAAAATAATAAAATTTTATAGTTTGTGTAAGTTTATAAAATCAATAATTTTTCCTTTAGGTACCCCCAAAGATTCCCCCCCCGCCCCCCCCCCCCCCCCCCCACATGAACCATGGACCTTGCCGTTGGTGGGGAGGCTTGCGTGTCTCAGCGATACAGATAGCCGTAGGTGCAACCACAACGGATGGGTATCTGTTGAGAGGCCAGACAAACGTGTGGTTCCTGAAGAGGAGCAGCAGCCTTTTCAGTAGTTGCAAGGGCAACAGTCTGGATGATTGACTGATCTGACCTTGTAACAATAACCAAAACAGCCTTGCTGTGCTGGTACTGCGATCGGCTGAAAGCAAGGGGAAACTACGGCCACAATTTTTCCCGATGGCATGCAGCTTTACTGTATTATTAAATGATGATGGCGTCCTCTTGGGTAAAATATTCCGGAGGTAAAATAGTCGCCCATTCGGATCTCCGGGCGGGGACTACTCAGGAGGATGCCGTTATGAGGAGAAAGAAAACTGGCGTCCTACGGATCGGATCATGGAATGTCAGATCCCTTAATCGGGCAGGTAGGTTAGAAAACTTAAAAAGGGAAATGGATACGTTAAAGTTAGACATAGTGGAAATTAGTGAAGTTCGGTGGCAGGAGGAACGAGACTTTTGGGCAGGTGAATACAGGGTTATAAATACAAAATCAAACAGGGGTAATGGAGGAGTAGGTTTAATAATGAATAGGAAAATAGGAATGCGGGTAAGCTACTACAAACAGCATAGTGAAAGCATTATTGTGGCCAAGATAGATACGAAGCCCACGCATACTACAGTAGTACAAGTTTATATGCCAACTAGCTCTGCAGATGACGAAGAAATTGAAGAAATGTATGATGAAATAAAAGAAATTATTCAGATAGTGAAGGGAGACGAAAATTTAATAGTCATGGGTGACTGTAATTCGAGAGTAGGAAAAGGGAGAGAAGGAAACGTAGTAGATGAATATGGATTAGGGCTAAGAAATGAAAGAGGAAGCCGCATAGTAGAATTTTGCACAGAGCACAACTTAATCATAGCTAACACTTGGTTTCAGAATCTTGAAAGGAGGTTGTATAAATGGAAGAACCCTGGAGATACTAAAAGGTATCAGATAGATTATATAGTGGTAAGACAGAGATTTAGGAACCAGGTTTTAAATTGTAAGACATTTCCAGGGGCAGCTTTGGACTATGACCACAATCTGTTGGTTATGGACTGTAGATTAAAACTGAAGAAACTGCAAAAAGGTGGGAATTTAAGGAGATGGGACCTGGATAAACTGACTAAACCAGAGGTTTCAGGGAGAGCATAAGGGAACAATTGATAGGAATGGGAGAAAGAAATACAGTAGAAGAAGAATGGGTAGCTCTGAGCTATGAAGTAGTAATGGCAGCAGAGGATCAAGTAGGTAAAAGGACGAGGAATAGTAGAAATCCTTGGGTAACAGAAGAAATATTGAATTTACTTTATGAAAGGAGAAAATATAAAAATGCAGTAAATGAAGCAGCAAACAGGAATACAAACGTCTCAAAAATGAGATCGACAGGAAGTGCAAAATTGCTAAGCAGGGATGGCTAGAGGACAAATGTAAGGATGTAGAGGCTTATCTCACTAGGAGTAAGATAGATACTGCCTACAGGAAAATTAAAGAGACCTTTGGAGAGAAGAGAACCACTTGTATGAATATCAAGAGCTCAGATGGAAACCCAGTTCTAAGTAAAGAAGGGAAAGCAGAAAGGTGGGAGGAGCATATAGAGGGTCTATAGAAGGGCGATGTACTTGAGGACAATATTATGTAAATGGAAGAGGATGTAAATGAAGATGAAATGGGAGATACGATACTGCGTGAAGAGTATGACAGAGCACTGAAAGACGTGAGTCGAAACAAGGCCCCCGGAGTAGACAACATTCCATTGGAACTACTGACGGCCTTGGGAGAGCCAGTCCTGACAAAACTGTACCATCTGGTGAGCAAGATGTATGAGACAGGCGAAATAGCCTTAGACTTCAAGAAGAATGTAATAATTCCAATCCCAAAGAAAGCAGGTGCTGACAGATGTGAAAATTACCGAACTATCAGTTTAATACATCACAGCTGCAAAATACTAACGCGAATTCTTTAGAGACGAATGGAAAAACTGGTAGATGCGGACCTCGGGGAGGATCAGTTTGGATTCCGTAGAAATGTTGGAACACGTGAGGCAATACTGACCTTACGACTTATCTTAGAAGAAAGATTAAGAAAAGGCAAACCTACGTTTCTAGCATTTGTAGACTTAGAGAAAGCTTTTGACAATGTTGACTGGAATACTCTCTTTCAAATTCTGAAGGTGGCACAGGTAAAATACAGGGAGCGAAAGGCTATTTACAATTTGTACAGAAAGCAGATGGCAGTTATAAGAGTCGAGGGACATGAAAGGGAAGCAGTGGTTGGAAAGGGAGTGAGACAGGGCTGTAGTCTATCCCCGATGTTATTCAATCTGTATATTGAGCAAGCAGTGAAAGAAACAAAAGAAAAATTCGGAGTAGGTACTAAACTCCATGGAGAAGAAATAAAAACTTTGAGGTTCGCCGATGACATTGTAATTCTGTCAGAGATAGCAAAGGACTTGGAAGAGCAGTTGAACGGAATGGATAGTGTCTTGAAAGGAGGATATAAGATGAACATTAACAAAAGCAAAACGAGGATAATGGAATGTAGTCGAATTAAGTCGTTTGATGCTGAGGGAATTAGATTAGAAAATGAGACACTTAAAAGTAGTAAAGGAGTTTTGCTATTTGGGGAGGAAAATAACTGATGATGGTGGAAGTAGAGAGGATATAAAATGTAGACTGGCATTGGCAAGGAAAGCGTTTCTGAAGAAGAGAAATTTGTTAACATCGAGTATAGATTTAACTGTCAGGAAGTCATTTCTGAACGTATTTGTATGGATTGTAGCCATGTATGGAAATGAAACATGGACGATAAGTAGTTTGGACAAGAAGAGAATAGAAGCTTTCGAAATGTAGTGCTACAGAAGAATGCTGAAGGTTAGATGGGCAGATCACATAACTAATGAGGAAGTATTGAACAGGATTGGAGAGAAGAGATGTTTGTGGCACAACTTGACTAGAAGAAGGGATCGGTTGGTAGGACATGTTCTGAGGCATCAAGGGATCACCAATTTAGTATTGGAGGGCAGCGTGGAGAGTAAAAATCGTAGAGGGAGACCAAGAGATGAATACACTAAGCAGATTCAGAAGGATGTAGGTTGCAGTAGGTACTGGGAGATGAAGCAGCTTGCATAGGATAGATTAGCATGGAGAGCTGCATCAAACCAGTCTCAGGACTGAAGACAACAACAACAACAAACCCCCAAAGAAAAAAGTCACACGGATATGTTTGGACTATTGTGGGGGCAATTTTGTCCGTCATTGAAACGACCAGGAAACCTCAGTGAAATGATATACATGTCGAAATGCTCGTGTAAAAACTCCAATACAATGTTTGCTCCATCTTGCATTAACCACAAGGGCAAGGCAGTAGCAAGAAGTTGTGGAATGAAGCTACTGCGAAGCATGCTGAAATAACGCTCGCTGTTCACAGTTTCACTACTGCCTTTCTACACGATTTCCCGGGACTTCTCTGCCGAGGTCGCATCGCTTGCAATACTGTTCCTTCCTGTACAAATTTATCGTACAACCTGTGGATGGTCTTCTTGCAAGGGACCCACCGTGTATTAAACTGTTGTCGAAAACGCCTCTGAGTCACAACAAGGTTTTTCGTTTCATGAAAAAGTAACACAATTGCCGATCGTTGCTGTGTCGTCAGTCTTCCATTGTCAGCCATTGCTGCTTACTAGTCTCCTAGCGGCAGTATCGTGAATTACACGTCATTTCGTAACTCATTTGTTTTTCCAAGCTCTGCTGGTACCGCCGTAGAGATCCTAGCGGAATATCTAATGTGCGTCGTAAATTGTGAAAGAAACATTTCGTGCGCCACCCTGTATATGAAGCCAAAAGCTGTATTATTTCTATACTGTATGCATGTTAATTTGTGTCTGCGAGCGAGCAACAGTCTAGTTGCCATTGGCTGAATAGATCACGCCCCCTATGCTCACTGTAATCGGCTAACTAAATGACGCGTCCTGTGTTCAGACTGCGTAACAAAAGCACATCGTACGGCTCCGTCCCAATTTCACATTTCCTGAAGCTCTCGTGCCGCAGGCCTATTTCTACATCTACATCCATGCTCCGCAAGCCACCTGACTGTGTGTGGAGGAGGGTACCTTGACTACGTCTATCGGTTAATTGCACCATACTCAAAATTATAGTCCGATACCTGTGCCCATTAGATTTCGTATTTATAATTGTTTACTGCCCAAATATGTAGTTTCAGTATGACAGCACATCAAAGCTCTATCGAAGAGATGTCCTTTGCTTCTCGGTTTGTTGTGCTACAGTGCGTGAAAGTCCGATATCGATATGTAAAAATTTAACCACTCTTAAGTGTCGAGTTAGAAGGTGTGTTTATGAGGACACTCATGTTCTCTTCAGATAACATCTAATAAACAATCATCATTTCTTTACTTCATTACTCCTTATTCATTAGTGATTAGCTAGTATTAGTAGGCGTAAATATTATTTTTTAAGTTCTATACTCAAAAGAATGGTCACTTAACCTTGACTTGATTGAAAATAAGATGAGCTCAAGAACAGCAGTAACAGTGAAATGTAAATATTTCTGATGGAATAGGTATCTTAAGGTGTAGATGCGCTATGTGCTACAATCTATATTTAAAAGGTGAAACCTTTGAGCCAGGTTTAGGCACTGATCCACTAGCTTTAAGTGGGTAAGTAGTTGTAAATAATGAGGAATGGACGAGTATTTCAATATGAAGTCCTACGTATGCTAAGATGTAATGCTCTTTAGTTTAGGCTGTTCTCTATTTTGCGTTTACTTCACGTGCTGTTCCGCACGTATGCCCGTCTTTGCTCTGCTTCTTGCAGACGTTTCTGCATCATCATACAGGGATTGCCTGTTGCCGCAACCATAAATGGTCATGAACCCGCGTAGCAGAAAACTTTAAAGTAAAATCGACATTATCAAACCTGAACATTTGCTCATTAACCTGGAAGTACAATGTAAATATTCTTGTACAGGACAAGGAGAAGGCTGAGCAATAATTTAAATACACCGAAGGGCCAAAGAAACTGGTACACCTGCCTAACATCGCGTAGGGCCCCCGGGAGCACGCAGAAGTGCCGCAACACGTGGCATAGACTCGAGTAATGTCTGAAGTAGTGCTGGAGGCAACTGACGCCATGAATTATGCAGGGCTGTCGATAAATCCGTAAGAGTACGAGAGAGTGGAGACCTCTTCTGAACAACACGTTCCATGGCATCCCGGATATGTCAGCGGAGTTTGGTGGCCAGCGGGAGTGTTTAAACTCAGAAGACTGTTCCTGGAGCCACTCTAGCAATTATGGACGTGTGAGTTGTCGCACTGTCCTGCTAAAATTCTCCGTCGAAATGCCCAATAGGCATGAATGGACGTAGGTGATCAAACAGGATGCTTAGTACGTGTCACATGTCAGAGTCGTATCTAGACGTATCAGCGGTTCCACACCACTCCAATTGCACACGCCCTGTACCATTACAGAGCCTCCACCAGCTTCAACAGTCCCCTGTTCACACGCAGGGTCCACGAATTCATGAAGTTGTCTATACACTCGCACAAGTCCATCCGCTAAAATTTGAAACGAGACTCGTTAGACGAGGTAACATGTTTGCAGTCATCAACAGTACAAAGTCGGTGTTGACGGGCTCAGGCGAGGCTTAAAACCTTGTGTCGTGCAGTCGTCAAGGGTACACGAGTGGGCCTTCGGCTCCGAAACCCCATATCGATGATATTTCTTCGAGTGGTTGGCACGCTGACACTTGTCGATGGCTCAGCAAGGAAATCTGTACCAATTTGCGGAACAGTTGCACTTCTGTCACGTTGAGCGATTATCTTCAGTCGCCGCTAGTTCTTTTCTTGCACGATCTTTTTCCGGATCGCAGAGATGCCGGGGTTTTGATGTTTTACGGGATTAGCGATATTGACGGTATACTCGTGAAATGGTCATACGAGAAAATCCCCACTTCGTTGCTATCTCGGAGATGCTGCGTCCCAATGCTCGTGCGCCGACTAGAAAGCCACGTTCAAACTCACTTCCATATTTATAATCTGCCAATATAGCAGCAGTAACCGACAGAACAACTGCGTCACACCCTCGTGTTATATAGGTGCTGCCGACCGAAGCGGCGTTTTCTGCCTGTTTACATATCTCTGCATATATGTATGCTTATACCAGTTTATTTGGTGCTTCAATGAGTATCTTAATGTTGTTTCAGAAATGGAAAAGTGTATTTCATCACAACCGTTCTGTCTTGTGCAAAAACATCCTTGATTTGTTGAACAATTGTTTAATGATACCGGCCTATGTGGAAGATTTTCCAACTACTAGAACGACCTCGCGGTCGGGTTGTGACATCCATGAAACGTACGGACAAGAAACTCATCTCCTGAATCCTAATCTCCTAGGAGGGACACTCTGCAACCTCCGTCATCTGACTTCACTGGGCATGTGGTCTACCTCCACACCGATCAGTGAGAAAACAAACTGCCAGTTATACTTAAAATTATACTTAAATACTGAAACGAAATGAGACACGAGAAACTATCCATTCAAAAGAAAGAAAACGTCTTCCCATCAATGTGAGCAATTTCTACTATGTAAATGTAATAAGTAAAATTGTTGATCCTCTGCGTCACCAAATGTGCTGAGTGTTATATGAGGGCAAGAAGGAAGGGAAAGAATAGACATCTGTCGTTATTTGTTGAATCGCGTTGTTAAATTCATTGTGAAGTATTATGCCACCACCGTTCGAATGGGCTGTGTAACACCAGATTTAAATGTCACAGCTCCCCGAGCTCAGAGATGTTCTGTGATTTACTCACTATATGACTTTGTATTATAAAAAATGCTAGTGTCTCAGTACTTTTGTACTCTTCTTCCGTTGTAGCCGTCTTAGTGGACGGACGTAATGAAAGGTTGTGCCTTAACACTTTAATTTATATAATCTTAATTGGAATAGTATGAATATTTCTTTTGTGTTAGCAGAAGAGCCAACACCGTGTTGCGAGTGGAGGCCAAAATGCACGCGTTTTAGCTCACACAGGCTGGCGTGAGGAGCGAAGAAATATACTGACGTGAGGTCTGGAACATGACAAGGAATGCGAATTCAGAAAGCGGACGTAATTACTTTGATACTTAAATTCAATCCATTAATGATGAACTTTGCTCTTGACGGTACATGATTCACAATATTATCTGTTCAGAATACATTATTGAAGATAGTAATTATAGTAACTGAATATGGCACCTTGCTAGGTCGTAGCAAATGACGCAGATGAAGGCTATGCTAAACTGTCGTCTCTGCAAATGAGAGCGTATGTCGACAGTGAACCACCGCTAGCAAAGTCGGCTGTACAACTGGGCGAGTGCTAGGGAGTCTCTCTAGACTAGACCTGCCGTGTGGCGGCGCTCGGTCTGCAATCACTGATAGTGGCGACACGCGGGTCCGACATATACTAATGGACCGCGGCCCATTTAAAGGCTACCACCTAGCAAGTGTGGTGTCTGGCGGTCGCACCACAATTTCCTTTTTTGATTTCTTTTATTTAATTTACTCCTTGTCCTCATCTAATAACTTTTAATGTTCTTCAGCAAATATTCGTTGTTGGTCGTCTCACAACGACAATGCAACGGATCAGCCGCCATTGTCGCAACCCAAGTGTTCACAGCATGTTCCAGAAAACGAATCTATCTTCATTCAGTTACACGATGAAGATGTCCAATGCCGATGTGTAATCATCATTTTATTGCGAATTAAAACGCACAAAACATCTTCCCACAGTCAAGCATCTCCTTGTTAAAGATAGGCCTACAACAGAGGGTTCGCCGATTTTCGTCATTCATCTCCTCGTTATAATCGCCCTTTCTCTCTTCTGAATTTTGAATTCACTACATTAAATAACAGATTATTAAGGGGAAAGAGCGATTATAAGTCTCATAACTGCAGACGTAGCTCAATAGAACCTGGAATTACTGATCCGCCGCCGTGGTCTGGGCGATTTTCCAGTGATCTTAACGGAAACCGGCGCGGCGCCTCTGAGTTCTGTGTATCAGTGTCGTAACAGGAAGCTTCTGATGTCTTCAAGTCCGCATGCAGTCCCACGGGAAGACGCAGGAGCGTGTTTGCTCTGCCATACTTGCATGTGGGCATGTACATTATCTCGTACTGGCAGTGCGATAAGATGAGGGCCACGTGTTACAATTTCTGCGCAGTGCGATTCGCAACGGGCGTGGCCGGGCTGAAAAGTGACTGCAAAGGCTTGTGGTCGGTGACCGAGTACCGCATTTTAGACACTGTAAGACACCTCAGAGTATAAGGCGCACCTTAATTTTTGAGCAGTTTTTTAAAACGTAACATTTTTATCACTGTGAAGTAAGACCTCGCGGGGCAACAGGAAGCTCTGTACTTCCCTGCCTCAGTTTCTGTTTCACAGATATTTAAAACGGCTACTAGACTGATCTAGCACAAGAAGAGAACTTTCCTTCAATAAATCATCCTTCTTTCTCTCCCATACTCCGTTAATCCATAATTTCATACCTGACTCGTCCATCTAATCCTTGTCATGCATGTGAAGAACAGCTGGCGCTACTCCAAAAGGTTTTGGTATTGTTTTGCGCTTGAAAATGATCCTTGGGTGAAGTTTAGTACCGCAAGCAAAAAATGAGAGGTATAACAATATATTTACTTTTGTCCGTTAACATACAGCTATAATTGGCGATGGAAATATATTTGCAGAGACAAGCACGTAATGATATATATTGTATTTTAGGCCAATAAGCCATGCATTTATCAGTAGAATAGGGTGCGGAGAAACTATTTCTAGGTATGAAACTTTGATCCGATTTCGACGAAATAATTTGTGAATCTTTTAACATTTCCAGATACACGTCGCAAAATATAGCTTCTCCCATAAATCTACTGCTATGCACTATGGCACTTTCACATTACACTAAAATAATGTTTTTTAAACAATAATAATACGGTGGCAAGTCATGTGTGTCCGACACCAATTACGAGAGACAAAAGAATGAGTAACTGTTCATCGGTAATATCTCGTTCATCAAAAGAATGAGTAAAAATATTCTTCTTTTGACCGCCTTTCGCGCAGTGGCTTTCAAAGTCAATAGCTCACTGTATCTCTGATGGCTCTTCCACAATAAACACGTCACGTAACAGGACGTTATTTGCTAACTGTAGCTGATGCCGAGCGACTGCTCGGTTAGTGAATGATTTAAAATGATAGGGCAATATCATAATGTTACATTGCCTTCCATGGGAATCTTGGAAAACAAGGAGATTACCAAGTTTCACATGTCGCCGTTAACATTATGGGGTTGCGTACCTTACGGATTTACATGGATCAAACACAATATTTCTGTCATTTGACAGTTAGGATTACACAAATAAGGTGATCTCTCATTCTGAGACAAAAGACAAGTTTTAAGGCAAATATACACAGAAGAAATTAAAAAACTAAAACAGTAAATCTACAAAGTTTACAATGGAGATTATACATTATGCTCAATATATTCCTTTTACAGAGTTCATAAGGACCATCTTTGTGGCCTCAAGTTATTGTCATTGCTCATAGGCTCTTTGCAGCTGAAAGAAAACACACAGAAATTGATCTTTCTATACACATATAATTCCCATATATGGAATTTCTGACACTTCCATTGCTCACTAGTTGTCATGACTTTTACGCTTTTATTATTTGTGTATTTGACACGTAAGTTAAAACTGATTCTTCTCCAGATGAAGCTTATTCCTTGCGAAGTTGGATCTCTACTTTGTGTTCGCCAAGAAGAAAACTTTTTATCATCTCTGGTGGGCGAGTCTCGCTCGCACGTTAGGTACACACGTTACATGTAACAAAAAATGTATAAATACCTATTAGTCTAAGAACTAAGTTTAAATCTAATTTTAGGGCTCGGGATTCATAGGAATATGATTTTGTCACTATTCACGTGAGGTTTGACTGTTCGCATTTCATTCACGGGATTACATTTTTTTGTGTAGTGAACCCATGTAAGAGTCTTTTATTTTGCGAGCGGCTTTCAAGAAAAGTCCGTTTCGTTGAACTACAGCGGGAGTGCTGCACTTTAAACTGAACGCGTTTGTTGCGTCGATGGGTGTTGGCACAGGCTGGTTGTTAGAGCTGAACCGTAACTGCAGGCGCTCACTAGCCGCCACGCGGTATTTCAGTTTTGCTGCGCGCGTTGCGTCGATGGCGCTCTCGTGTCTTGCTGAGCTGCTGCGCAGGGGCGACGATTACCAGGGACAGAGGCTCCGTTTTCCATCCCTGCCTCCACATTTTCCAGCCGATTTCGAAGATTTTAAGGTAGGCTAGCGCTCACACTTTCCAAAGCAGCCAACACTTACACTTGGTGTTCGACGCACTGCACTTAATCACATCACCGCGCCTTCGGTTACACAACCGAAGTATCACCGTCCGTCGGCATATCTGCACGTTTAACACTTATTATTTTCATCGTGAATGAAATTATCACTTATTTATAACATTGACGTATTGCTTCATGTCTGTGTCAGACTTCCACAGCATTTTAAGCATACACTTATGCACTATTACGTACCCATTTTTTTTTTTTTTTACAGTTAATAATCAAACAGTTTATCTCACTTTGAAGCTTGCTAATTGAGAGATTCGATTATCGAGTTCATTTCAATTTCTGATGATTTGTTGGTAACCACCGTAACATTTCGCTTTACATCAATCATCATCTTTCTCTAAGACTTATTACGCTTTCGATTCACAGTCACAATACATTAGTTTCTCCGATTTGTTACCAATTACTTTTTTTATTCATTGCAATCGTTCTTTCTATTCATTAGATTCACTTAAGTTATCACTATCATTTTGAGCCGGCCGCGGTGGCCGTGCGGTTCTGGCGCTGCAGTCCGGAACCGCGGGACTGCTACGGTTGCAGGTTCGAATCCTGCCTCGGGCATTGGTATGTGTGATGTCCTTAGTTTAGTTAGGTTTAAGTAGTTCTAAGTTCTAGGGGACTTACGACCTAAGATGTTGAGTCCCATAGTGCTCAGAGCCATTTTTTTGTCATTTTGACAAAAATTTCCTTTTTACTAGATGCGAGGATCAATCAGTCACACTTGATCGCCCTCTCACATTAGAACAAAACACCAGTCAAGAAAATATTCAAATTCCTTATCGCGATCGTAGTTCGCGTCTCGGATTGACTTTAAAAGAAAAAGTAAAGACATTTCAAAACTAGCTTTTCCTTCGTACACTCGTTTCCTTTTGAAAATCGTTTGCCAAACCAGCCTTCCACGTCAACCGCATTTCTCAATCTGTGACGTCAAGTCTACTGGACGGGTTTAGGCGGGTTAGGATATTTACAAATTCAGAATAAACGCATAGATATAATTGTACGTAGAAGAAGAAATAGGCCTATAGCAAACAACTCCTTGTTCCTTATGACTTAGAAATTAATTTTTCTTTCCGTCGCACGTCTGCTTTCACACTGTAATTAAGAACTATCTAATTTGTTTTACTGGCGGTTTCATTGTCATTTTATTCTCGCTTTGACGCCTGCTTGCTTTCCGCTGCATTGACCTCTATATATGACCTAAGTCATCATTGCTTTCTCCTTGTCACTTACGCTCTTATGCTTGGTATTTTATTTCACTTATGGCTTTAAATGTATCTGACCTGCGTATTGCAATTACAATTAATGCTACTCTGTTTATCTAGCTGAAGGATAGCGCTTTCGTTGTCATGTCGATACTTACAAGTAACTCACGTGCTTCGTAAGCATTACGTTATTTTAATGCAGAGATGAACTTGTTCCAGATTTATATGTTCATTAGAACTTAACCTAGACATCGCTGACTTAGAAACTAGTTACTTATTTTCCTTTTCAGTGGCATCATGAACCATTAATTGTCAAGCGACCCTTGTCCTTGACGAAAATAAATTTCCTTTTTCGATCATTGCTCCTTGAACTTAAAAAAAATCTTACGTACTACGTTTTACTTTCATTTCTTTACAATTTCATATCGCAGAACCCCGCTTGTTAGGCACATCCTTCGCTTTCTATTTCATTTTTTTCTCATAACTATTATATGCTTAAAACGAAATCTTAAAACTAGAGTTCTCGGAGTCGATCACTTTCTTTGTTAAACAAACATATTTCATCAGCTTGTCTGTACATAAATTATGGCTCAAGATAATATATTTTAAATTCTGTGCTGTATAGGAAGACAGGCTCACTATCGTGTAGTTTATCCTAAGCATTTTTTAACGAAGTAAGATCAGTTTTCACTTAGTTACTAGCGCCTAATCTTCTCTTGTCATTACGCCTATAAAGCTTTCTCTTGACTTATTTTGTAGTATGATACTTTTTAAGATCAGAGTGATGGCATAATACTTTCATTTTTCTATTTGCGGGATCAGAAATCAGATAACAACCTGTGTGCGGTACACGAAGGATCTCGTAAGGTCCCTCAAAAAGACTTTCCCATTTTCAATTTTTGCATGAGAGCAACGATGGTTTACGGTGCGTTTAATATATTTGTCATACGCCTTCTTGCGTAAATTGGCGTGGGTGATCAATGTTGTTAGAGCTTGTCTTATTCTGGCTTCTAAACTAGCGCTTAGGAATTGAATTGACCCTTTCATTTTTTTCTTAGTCAAAAGATATCGCTACGGTCGCAGGTTCGAATCCTGCCTCGGGCATGGGTGTGTGTGATGCCCTTAGGTTAGTTAGGTTTAAGTAGTTCTAAGTTCTAGGGGACTGATGACCACAGATGTTAAGTCCGATAGTGCTCATAGCCATTTGAACCAAAAGATATCAGCTCACTCAAAGTGAAACCAGTAGACAGGTTTGGTAGATTATTCACAATTTCCTCGAAAGATGACACAAAGTCAACCTAGCGAGTCTGCTGATTTGGTATATACGTACGAATGAAACAATTAAACTCCTTGAAGATTCGTTAAGTCGGGTTCGACTAGGGCCTGAATTTTAAGATAAGGATTTGCCTAATTTGATGACGAGCAAGGAAAAGACTCCATCTTTTGCAAACAAAGTTAGGCCCATTGTCTGAGAGAATAGATTTGGGCCTTCCAAATCTAGGAAAGTAGTCACGTTCTAAACGATTGATGATTGGTTGAGTGTTTGCAGATTCCATAGCGTACAATCCCAAATGTTTGGTAAATAGATCGATGAGAGCTACAAGGTACCTTAGTCCTCCACGACCTCGTGGGAGTGGGCCTGCCAAATCTATGCCTAGGATTTGTCTAGGTTTCTCTGTGATGATAGGATTCAAAGGCAGTATATTCGAAAGGTTTTGACTTTTGACAAATGACACAGTGTTTCAAGAGCTTGTGAATTCTGCTATGAAGGTTAGGGATGTAGCAGTACTTTGCAATTTTACGCTTACACTTTTCTGGACCAAAGTGTTTCCTTGAAATATGTGTATACCAGAGTAAGTGTTCTACATATTCCTGTGGAAGGCATACTAGCCAATTTTCTGATGACAATGATGTTCGGTGGAAAAGAACTTGATTATGCAATTTGTAATATTTGCACATGCGATGGGTACGATTAGTTTCGAGGATCTGTCTCACACCTCTCCATTTTGGATCAGTTTCCTGCAAATGAACAATCTGCTAACAAAGATCAAGAAAATATTTGCGATGTATTTGATTCTTCATCAAAAGAATTCTGTAATTTGACATTTGTTCCAAAAGTTCAGTACTGCCAGAAGAGCTTTCAGGCATGCGAGATAGAGCATCTGCAATAATGTTATCTTTGCCTTTTATATAGATTATTTCGAAATCATATTCCCGGAAGAACAGACACCACCTCGTTAAGCGAGGATGTAGAAGTTTACACGTCAGAAGAAAACTAAGAGCCTGGTGATCAGAATAAACTTTGATTTTCCTGCCAAGCCCAAATTACTGCAAGAGCTTCCAATTCAGTAATACAGTAGGATCGTTCAGTTTCTGTAAGAACCCTACTAGCAAAAATAATTACTCTGATTTCTGGTTTTCCATTGGCTTCATGGATCTGGAAGAGACATGCGCCTAATCCCTCAAAACTTGACACACAAAATTCCTTTTCCATATTTGGATGATGATGAATGTTGCTATTTAACAAAGCTTTTTCAATATCCAGGAATGCATTTTGACAGTCGTCAGTCCGATTCCACAGAGTATTTTTATTTAACAATTTCAATAAAGGAGGGTTGTTCATCTCTTGCTTGGGGAAGAATCTCCTGAAGAACGAAGTGAGTCCGAGGTAACCTTTAAGTTGTCGTTTAGAAGATGGGACAAGCAAATTTTTAATTGCGCTTAGCTTAGCCGGATCAGTATGGACTCCGTCAGATGTAATGACCTGTCCTAAGAATTTGATTTCAGCTCGGTCAAAGTGTGACTTTTGCAAGTTGGCAGTGACTCCGTATTCCAGGAATCGCTGAAACACTTTCTGTATTAGTTCAACGTGGGCTTCGCAGCTTTTAGTAGCAATTATAAGATCATCAACGTAGAGAGGGACTTTATCAAGATGATCTGGACCAAGAACATGATCTAGGGCAGAGATGAATACTCCAAAACTAACATTCAATCCAGAAGGCATGACTCGAAATTGATAAGATCTGCCGGCGAAGATAAATGCCGTATAATTTCGTGAGAGAGGGTTTAGTCTCACTTGTCAATATGAAGTCTTCAAATCAAGTTTCGCGTCAAGTACGAGTCGTACTGTGTTATCCTGTTCCAATATCGTCAACAAGGGGCTACTATAGGGCGAATTAGAACACTCTATGAACTTCCAGCTCAGAATCTTCTTAATTTCATTGCGAACTGCTTCCCTTCTTGCATACGGTATGAGGTATGTCGTCCAACAGAAAGTTTGGTGCGGCACCACTTCCATAGTATATTCATAGTCCTTTATAATACCACGTCGTTTGGAAAACACTTCGATATATTGTGACAACGAATTGAATAATTCCTGTCGCTGAGGTTCGGATAGGTCTGTTGATTCTGAGGTCTTATTAGTTATTTTCTTGCGGAGAGGGTAAGTCATTGACTGTTATTGTATCATTAAATGTATCACAGTTACCATAGAACAAAGTGAAATGATTACGACAAGGAGGTCTTCTGCCTATCCTTTGTAATCTAATGCTATTTCAACTGTCAAAGTTTTTTTCACTTTATTTCCCTAACTTCAGTTCTGCTGCCGTCTGCTGTACTAACAGTGTGCAAATGCCAGTATAAAGGTCTATTCGGGCTCTATAGCGTCTTAGAAAATCCATTTCCAAGAGACATAGCACTGCCGAATTCTTGACAACGAGGAAATACATTTGATGGGTACTGATTGTATCTCCAGTGATACCAAAGCTTGTATACTGACCTTTTGTGTCTGGGAGCCGATGGCTCCTGTTACTGAACATCCTTGGACGGGTAATGTTGGGATTTTAATTAATGCACTAATTTGCTTATAGAAACATAAGGTCATAGCATAAATATTTGCACCTGTATCTAAGATTACAGTCGTCACATTTCCTGCTATAATTAGTTTTGTCACAGGTTGCACTTGGTCATGGGTCGGTTCGTCACATTCAGTCGTCTCTTTTTCTTGTAATAATTCTCCTCTCATGTCAATCCCGTCATTGTGTCTCAGTACAAGTACGTCGTGGTTAGGCTCTTTACCGAAGTGGTCGCCCCCATTCTGTCTCACAGCATCCCTTAGGGAGCTTTCAGATGCTGAAATTAGTTTTCCTGTTTGCGTGGTTTTGGTTGACCGTCATCATAAGGAAGTTCGACCAATCTAACTTTATGAGAACACCGAGGAACAAAATTACTGTACAAACCTCGTGTCAAAGTATTGTTGCGTTTGTTCTGGTGTCCAATATGTGTTACTGTCTTCCGCGTTCGCGAAAAATACAGGAGGATTGTACTGCCTTCGCAGGGTCTGATGATTTTTATTACCATTATGATTTCCGGAATTGTTACGGTGAAATCCACCTTCACACTGTGGCTTGCCGTTAAACTGTGTGTTTCTATACATTTCCTGCGCTTGATTTTAGGATATCACACACATCCATGCCCGAGGCAGGATTCGAAACTGCGACCGTAGCGGTCGCTCGGCTCCAGACTGTAGCGCCTAGAACCGCAAGGCACTTGATTTTTGCTAGGCCGCGGAGTTGTGTAGCTATGAGTGGTCGTTATGAGCTGTTTGTTGCTACCCATAATCTGTCTGAATGTTGGCCGTGCGAGTACGGTGCATTCCATTGCGATCCGCTCTGCTGTTGCTAACTCTTTTGACTGAAACCATTTCCAAATTTCTGCTTGTACGGTTGATTCCCGTGCTGGTTAGCAGTCGTGTTATACACGGGATTGAATCGGTTGTGTTGATTATCTTCAACTTTTGTAGTCCTGTCTTCTTCAGTTGCGTGTAGTATTACGGTATATTGATAATTTTTACTTATGGACCGTCTGACAGCAACTGAATAAAACACAATTTTAGTGCCATGCGCGTTTCGCCTTTATTTTCTGCAAGGCATCATCAGTGGCCTGGAATATGTACATATGTAAGCTATTTAATTTACATCTTTGTCACTGTGCCTGTAGGTTATAAACAGTTCTGGTGGTTGGTATTTCCTATTAAGTAGTAGTGTTTTGAACTGTACTTACAGGTTGCGTGGACAATTTCTTACATATTACGCTCCTGTTGCATTTTTGGTGTTGTTGTTCTTCTTATGAATGCCAATTTGCGGTTTTTTCCACATTCCACAGTACTATGCACTGAACGCTTGTTTTAATGCAATGTTTTGGGGCCGCATCTCGTGGTCGTGCGGTAGCGTTCTCGCTTCCCACGCCCGGGTTCACGGGTTCGCTTCCCGGCGGGGTCAGGGATTTTCTCTGCCTCGTGATGGCTGGATGTTGTGTGATGTCCTTAGGTTAGTTAGGTTTAAGTAGTTCTAAGTTCTAGGGGACTGATGACCATAGCTGTTAAGTCCCATAGTGCTCAGAGCCTTTTGAACCAATGTTCTGGTTTCTGTTGCCGACTGTCAAATGTTTTTGCCAAAGATCGAAGCCTTTATTTTATTTTATTTTATATGATTTGTAATTGTTTTGTGCTGTGTGTGTGTGTGTGTGTGTGTGTGTGTGAACTTAGTATTTTGTTTCAAAATTCCTGCATGTCATGCCTATGTATACTGCATCACAATTTTGACATTCAAGTCTATATATTCCTGATTGTTGGAATTTGTCCCTCTTGGTAGCTGGCTGGCTTAAGTGTGATTGAAAGGTTTGCCCAGGCTTATATACTATTTTGAACCTCTGTCTCTGTAGGATGTTTGCAACTCTGTGTGTTAGTTTATGTGTGTAGGTCATGGTGTACCATGTGGTTCTTTTCTGGGTGTTGTTGTCATTGTGTGTGTTTGTTGAGTGTGAATGTAAGTTTTCAGCTTGTGATTTCTTTTGTATTCTGGAAGTGTTCTGTTTGTTTTGTATCTGTGTTTTTATTTTTTGATTGAGCCTGTGTACCGCATGTGTGTCATACCCGTTGTTCCTAGCTATTTGTATGATTGTACTCATTTCTTGTTCATAGTTTCTCTTGCTGAGTGGGATTCTGGTTAATCCATGTAACGTGTGTCTGAGCGCTGCAAGTTTCTGTTTGTGGGGGTGGTTGGATGTGGAATGTACAGGGTGATTCAAAAAGAATACCACAACTTTAGGAATTTAAAACTCTGCAACGACAAAAGACAGAGCTAAGCACTATCTGTCGGCGAATTAAGGGAGCTATAAAGTTTCATTTAGTTGTACATTTCTTCGCTTGAGGCGCCGTTGACTAGGCGTCAGCGTCAGTTGATGCGAAGATGGCGATCGCTCAACAGAAAGCTTTTTGTGTTATTGAGTACGGCAGAAGTGAATCGACGACAGTTGTTCAGCGTGCATTTCTAACGAAGTATGGTGTTAAACCTCCTGATAGGTGGTGTATTAAACGTTGGTATAAACAGTTTACAGAGAATGGGTGTTTGTGCAAAGGGAAAAGTTCTGGATGGCCGAGAACGAGTGATGAAAATGTAGCAGGCATCCAGCAAGCATTTGTTTGCAGCCCAGGAAAATCGACTCGCAGAGCTAGCAGAGAGCTGCAAATTCAACAATCAACTGTATGGAGAGACCTACGAAAAAGGTTAGTTATGAAACCTTATCCCTTGAAATTGGTTCAAGCACTGTCTGCAGCTGATAAGATTAAAAGAATCGATTTCTGTGACTTTATCCTTGCTCAAATGGAAACAGATGAATCTTTCGTTTCAAAGATTGTGTTTAGTGATGAAGCAACTTTCCACACTAACAGGAAAGTCAACCGTCACAATGTCTGTATATGGGGCACTGAGAATCCGCGGGAAACAGCTCAGTATGAACGTGACTGTGCCATTTCAGCCAATAAAGTTTTTGGTCCCTTTTTCTACGAAGGTGCTACTGTAATTGGACTACAGTATCTGGAGATGTTAGAGAATTGGCTGTTCCCTCAGCTCGAACAAGAAGCACAACAATTCATATTTCAGCAGGATGGAGCGCCACCACATTGGCACTTATCTGTCCGTAACTACCTGAATGTCAACTACCCGAGGTGATGGATCGGCCGCCAGGCAGCCCGTGACAGAGCACTTCATCACTGGCCTCCAAGAAACCCTGATCTTACCCCTGCGATTTTTTCTTATGGGGGTATGTTAAGGATATGGTGTTTCGGCCACCTCTCCCAGCCACCATTGATGATTTGAAACGAGAAATGACAACAGCTATCCAAACTGTTACGCCTGATATGCTACAGAGAGTGTGGAACGAGTTGGAGTATCGGGTTGATATTGCTCGAGTGTCTGGAGGGGGCCATATTGAACATCTCTGAACTTGTTTTTGAGTGAAAAAAACCTTTTTAAATACTCTTTGTAATGATTTATAACAGAAGGTTATAGTATGTTTCTTTCATTAAATACACATTTTTAAAGTTGTATTCTTTTTGAATCACCCTGTATTATTGTGTCTGTGGCTGTTGGTTTTCTAAATATGTTAAATGTATGTTTGCCATTTTCTTTTTTAATTGTAATGTCAAGAAAATTTATTTGATTTTCTTTTTCATTGAAATGTGGAAAAAACCGCAAATTGGCGTTCATAAGAAGAAGAACAACAACAAAAATGCAACAGGAGCGTAATATGTAAGAAACTGTCCACGCAACCTGTAAGTACAGTTCAAAACACTACTACTTAATAGGAAATACCAACCACCAGAACTGTTTATAACCTACAGGCACAGTGACAAAAATGTAAATTAAATAGCTAACATATGTACATATTCGAGGACACTGATGATGCCTTGCAGAAAAAAAAGAAGAAACGCGTATGGCACTAAAATTGTGTTTTATTCAGTTGCTGTCAGACGGTCCATAAGTAAAAATTATCAATATACCGTAATGTGTTGATTATGTCTGTTCATTTAGTACGGATACCCATTGAATTTATTTCTGTTTTGCCAATCGTTACTATTTTTGTAACCGATCCCTGGCTTTTCATAGCCGTTACTCTAGTAAGGTTGTGGCCAAGAATTGTGTAGAGTGTTTGTTAGCCCTCATGTACTCGTAGATCAGGTCTAGGGAATCTAATATCGACAGAAAGGTATCTGGATCATTATCTGGTATGGTTATCAGCTTTTCACAAATTGATATGGGTAATTTAGACGTGAGGATCATAATTACATCTTTATTATTAATAAGGGGAACCCCAATACCGGATTTTGTCAAGATATTTTTCGAAGTATTTTATCAGGCTACTATTCCTGGGGTCAAATTGTTCTGCGTTATATACTTTACGAAGGCGTTTCTGAACACCTTCGCTCCAAAATTTGCTGAGGCAACAATGCTCAAACTCCTCATATGTTCGACACTTATCAACCATTTTGGTTCCCCATATTGCCGATTCGCCACCTATATATCCGGCAATAAATGGATAAGCTTACTATCGGTCCACTAATTTGGAAAAATGCCAGAGAATCCACAAAGAAAAACAATTTGGTGTATATTTCGTTTCTTTGGGTTAAAGGTTTGAAAAACTCATTGTTTTATCATGCTTTCTTCCTTCATCATTTGTACTACTGAGTCAGATTCTGGGTTTCGGTGACTAACTGAAATATGTGGCGGTGAACTGTGCTCATTAGATACAACAGGTATCGGGAACTGCTGAAATAATAATTAATCTTCTTCCTCTGAGGCTAAAGAGGTAGAATAATTCGGTATCTGTATTCGGGAATTACTACTCACTTGTGCCTTAAAGTTATTTAGTTGTTCCGTTACCACTTGCTTCCAATTTGGTATTTCTTGCTGAAGGGTACGCCTACTGCTACCGAGTTCAGACATTACTCTATCTCCGGAGCTTCCAGGAGCTGGCAAGATACCAAGAGTGGTTACTTTCACAGTCTCTACTAGGACTTTGTTAATTTTATTTTCGACAAATTTGGCCTTTCAAGCAATCCAGTTCTCATACTTTGCTCTAAATTCTCTCTCATGACTATCTAGCCTCTATTTTAATTTTGTTTCAGTCTCCTGAGTCAAATTTGACATTCCCTCGGTTAGTTTTTCTACCTGCGTAGTTACTCTGTCTAATCTCTGATTAACTGTGGTTGCAGAGGAGTCAAGATTCTTGGTTATGTCTCAGATGTCAGCTGTCTCCCTTTGCATGCTAGCTAAAGCGTCATTCAGTTCGAAAATTATTCCACTTGGCATTTGAGAAACTGCATCCTTCGTTGGCTACGTCTTCTCTAACAGTTTTTATTTCTTCGCTTACGTGGAAAGTTTTTCAACCGAGCCTGACATTTGTCTATTTTCCTCCATCAAATCTTTCCGTTCTGCATCATTTGAGTTATTTGATTCAATAAATGTTTGAATACATCGTCTGTCACTACCCCTGGGTTACTTTCATCTGCCTCCCTTGTAACCGGTATATGGCTACAAGCGCTAGTGGCAGAGGCTGTGGTGACATTTTCTAGTTCAGGACATTACGGTGTGAGGCACCAAACTCCATCATATTTACTACTTCACTTCCTCAAATGGCTCTGAGCACTACGGGACTTCTAAGGTTATCTGTCCCCTAGAACTTAGAACTACTTAAACCTAACTAACCCAAGGACATCACATACATCCATGCCAGAGGCAGGATTCGAACCTGCGACCGTAGCGGTCGCGTGGTTGCAGACTGTAGCGCCCAGAAGCGCTCGGTCACCCCTGCCGGCACTTTACTTTCTACACAGTTATTTCGATTGGTGTCTCAGCCTTACTAATTATCCTGCGGGACCATAAGTGACGCGACACTTCACTCGTTTCATTCAGTTCATTTGAATCTAGAGATGACATTTTATCGTCTGCCATAGCTCACTTATTGACAAACAGTAAGTCAACGAAGTTCGTTTGAGTTACGCCCGTCAGCTGTCGAAGATATGTAATTTATTGTTGGCGAGTCGGTTGTCTCTGCTACGTCACAAGATCGGAATGTCGGGAGTTGCACGTCACGAGAACTAGTGACTATTATGGACAGTAAAGGAAGTATGACTCCACACGGATCAAAATAAATGAAAACTAACATCGGTCAGCTCCGTGAAACGGCAGCGGACATTTAAAAACAACTGATATACAATACACAATGGAATTTAAGCAGTCGTTAAAGAAATGCCAAAACTACTGAATGCAAACAACTGAATTTGAAGCAAATTTTCTACTGCAACTACTAAAGATCGTCACAAATTGATTAACTAAGGAAGCTTGGCTGCGGCTGACAAAATTTTAACTTACGTTACTGATGACTGCCTTCGTCGATGCAACAAGATTTTGGCACAAATTACGGTCTAAAAAAATCTCTTTTCCGCAAGTTTCTGTGATTGCCTTATCTCGTTTGTTCGCTCGATGGAAATTTTGTTGGATGGTGTTTCATGCATGTAACAAATCAAAAGCACAAGATTAGCTACAATTATTTATGAAAATTTCGACAATGCTTATCTTACAAAAAAAAATTTTTCTCCGCAGTACACAAGTTTAATTCGTGTCCCTGTTCAGAGGCGCCAATTATAACAATATATTTACTTTTGTGCGTTAATATACAGCTGTAATTGGCGGTAGAAATATATTTGCAGATGAAAGCACATAATGACATATATTGTATTTTAGGCCAATAGACGTAACTAGTTATTGTAGTTTTGAATGCCTTTACTGGTTAGGGCTAAATGACTATTGAAAATATAATTGTTTTTGGTTAGCTCAACATGAATTTCCTAAGGGACCGAATTTATCATGCATTTACCGGTAATAATTTCCAAGAATGATTGCCTATCGAAGATTCGGTGTCCAAACGATACATATCGCACGTGCGATCGTAAATCGATCATGCTACTCTGGTGGCGCGCATTGTGATCAATTATTTGTGATCGTCATTTTCATCTGTTTTCCGTCGTTCCCTTACTTGCTCTAAATTACATACCTCCGCGAATTATTTGTGAGTTGCTAGGGAATCCCAGGCGATTTATGTCGTTTGCGAGTGGGATGTCTGCTGTTCTTGAGGATTCTCCGACAGATTCTCTCACATGGAAAAATCTAATTCCAGCGTAGAAAATTGTTCGACTTTTTGTCGCTAATATGGATTACTACCGGATGAGGAAAGAAGGGACTGTGTAGACTGTGGTGGTGGGAAGTGTGTAAAACTGCGCAAGAACAGTTTCGATGCTGAAATACCGTTTACAATTTCATTGCGGACAGTGTGGAAAACGAACGAGTAGCAGGAAGAATACATTGTTGTTCCAGACTATCCATCTAGACCACTGTAATGGACTTTTGGTCGATGCCCGAAATGGCCCTCAGCTGCTCTGTCTCCACGTTCTTCTGATAGTAAGCTGTTACTTCCAATTTACAACCCGCATCATACGAATACTTTTTGTTTTCTTCCATTACGAAACTAGCTACTAACAAAAATATTTTCTGTTCCAGATAACAGATAATATTTTCAATTCAAGTTCACTGGCACCGTAGACTGCCACGACGCATCGTAGGTTAGACAGCGTTATGGGTTTGTGATGGCGGGCCGAGAGGGACACAGTGTTAGCGAGTTTGCGATCCCCACGAGTCATGTTCGGCACATCGGCGCACTAGTACTGCCAGTCTAATCCAGAGTAGCGAGACAGAGGCAGGTTTTCCGCGACGCCGAACGTACGACCCTTATTAAGACAGCGCGATTTGTAAATCAAACACTGGAATTTTTTATATTAATTTCGAGTGTAGGGGCACCTAAACTTTGGAGTCGATTTTTCGAGGAAAAAAACTGCGTGTTATAGTCCGTGAAATATGGTAGAACTTTCTTCCGTACAATTGCTGATGAAATTTAATCACTCTATACATGATGGCAAGAGCTTCGTTCTCTGTTGGCGACTACAGCAGTTGCTCTGAGATTTTTTAAGCAATTTGGAAGCGAAGGCTACTGGTCTGCCGGCAAAATCAATACTGTACCAGAGTACGGGGCCAATGCCGTACGAAGAGCCATGCACGGCCAAGAGCACAGGTTTAGAAGGATCAAAGCGAACCGGGCAACGGTCACTGCGATAAGCGTCGCTCGAGGCGCCGAAAATAATGTCACAGACCTGGTATTGAACGGAAGATACACTTGACATCAAAAATGTGCGCCACCGGTGAATGCAACCGACATAACGTAGCTGCGTCGCAGCTCCCATAAACACCGAAACCCTAAGAGATGCAGTCATTCGGCTCTACCAAACGGTTGCGACAAGAGGCCACTACAGAACACTGCTCTTTGTGGCAGTCAGTCGGCATGTAAACAAATACCATGTACAACAAAAATTAAAAAAAACAAGTTGCTGGGGATGAGACAGTCCCTTACGCTTGTAAATTAAACTTCATTGTAATAAGCGGCACTGCAGAGGTCTTATCACACCCATTGACTTTTGTGGTGCTGTGCATTTTTTCCATGGGGAGAAATGTCGTAGCGGTTCCTTATTCTTAGAGGGCCTGCAGAACCAACTCGTAAGATGGGTTGCCGAGTCCTTTCCAGGAGCGTGGTGAGAAACATCGCCAGCGAATAGAAACAAAACAGACTTTCCAAATAAACATGAAATTACTTAGCTAGACAACATGTCACACTGTTCCACCAATCATAACTCATATGACTGATGTAGCATGATACGCCCTGCTGAAACCCCAGGACAGGACAAGTAGTAGGAATTGTGGAAGGGGGCCAGGATGAGCGGCTGTCAGTTACACTCAAAAGATAAACTTCATTTAGTTGTCCAAACATTAAAGCGCAACTTCTAAGCTTGACTATCGACAGAAAACGTCTTTAACTTTAAAACGGCTGAAGACCCATGAATTAACTACAACTGCTATAACTTTTTTTATTTTTCTTTTTTAGGCATAAGCCTCTAGGCTTTAACCTTAAATAATATTTAAGGCCAAGTGATGTAAGGCTTGATTAGTGAGATAGATTAAGTTTTTTAAAAGTGGCTGAAGGTCGATAAATTTAAAACAACAGTACAATAACTTTTCAAGATGCAGAAGGTCCAAGCTTTATGACCAACATGAAACCTTACTCCAATGAGGCTGAAGGCCATTGTTAAAAAAAAAAAAAAAATGCAACCAATTTTCTAAGGCAGTAGGCCCAAAGCTTTTAACCTTAAATAGTATTTAAAACCAAGTAATGTAAGACTTGATAAGTAAAAATCCAAAATTTGAAAGCGGCTGAAGGCCCATCATTTTAAGAACAATACAGTTACAATAAATTTAGAACAGGCAGAAAGGCCACAGCTTTATCTTCCAAAAGGTATTACTTGGTAAGTAAGATCCTTAAAACTTCAAGCGGCTGAAAACCGATGCTTTTAAAAAACAATACAATACATTTTCAACAGGCAGAAAGCCTTTGATATTAAAAACACAATTACAAGCACACTAATTCCAAACATCAGCTATGAAATGCAGTATAGGCAATGGCGTTCAGAAGTTTCCAGGGGGTTCGGTGTGCCCTTGAAATCTTAACAAGAAGTCGACCCAACTATTCTCGATCTGCCGGCAAGACAACCAAGAGACACTGAGAGACCCACCGAGAAGACGAGTTCCTAACCACCGACCAGTGTACGAGAATTCCAAATCCAAAACGCTACAGACATAGCCGCTTACAACCAAAAATATATTAAGCTGTCAAAAACTACACACCATGTTGGACGGCAACAACAGGTGAGCAAAGGACACTGCGTGAATTTAAGTCAGTGACCAGGGCAGGGCCGGCCGCAGTGGCCGAGCGGTTCTAGGCGCTACAATCCGGAACCGAGGCGACCGCTTCGGTCGCAGGTTCGAATGCTGTGTCGGGCGTGGATGTGTGTGATGTCCTTTGGTTAGATAGGTTTAAGTAGTTCTAAGTTCTAGGGGACTGATGACCTCAGAAGTTAAAGTCTCATAGTGCTCAGAACCATTTGAACCATTTTTGAACCAGGGCAGGTAACCGGAACACTAACGGCCATAAGGCAGAAAACTCCGCTGGTGCACTTGAATTTCAAACCGACAAATATAGTTAATTCCACCACACGGCGGCTAAATCTTCACCAACTCGAACACTCGCTGATGCTCCCAGGAATACCGCCACAATCCAAGGGTACAACGTGAACAGACGTGGCCTCGGTTACAAAATCACCACTCAACTTTGAAGTCCTGGGTCGGTGAGCCACGAACCTCACAGCACTCGGAACAGCCCCCACACACTCCGACGCTGCGTAGAGACCGCCAGAAGGCCCGGCCGACTGCGCCGCGTGGACACTTGCTCGCTGATCCGCTCCAACCGACCGACTCAATGCCTGCCAGTACAGCGACAACATTTAAAACAAGTTGTCAGTGGGAATGACACCAACTATACACACAGTTTGACAAACACTTGCACAAAGACTTGAACGATACTCAGCAGTGACTGTGCAATGGCGAAGACAAATCGGGAGTCGATACACACACACGCACACGCACGCGCGCACACACACACACACACACAGCCGTCTGATGCACGAAGACTATCCCCGGCTCTAGTGATGAGTGCCGGCAACGGTCGGGCGAGCCATGGACGTCGAGGCCTCACTGCTGCTCCAACCCGACTGAACTAGTGCTGCGTTCCAGCTCCACAACTGGCAGGTCGGAACTGCCGTCCTGGTACATTCCAACTCTCCACGACAGACGACCACCTGTGTTCCGGTGTCCCGAAAATTTGTTTCGGGACTCTCAAAAGTACCGGAATTCAGTTTTTAAATACATTTCGTGAAACTATCTCAAATTTTTGGGATTTCGCTATATTAAAGGAAATACAACACAAGAATTAATATATTTTAGCTTGTTGTTGTTGTTGTTGTTGTTATCTACAGTCATGAGACTGGTTTGATGCAGCTCTCCATGCTACTCTATCCTATAAAAGCTGCTTCATCTCCCAGTACCTACTGCAACCTACATCCTTCTGAATCTGCTTAGTGTATTCAGCTCTTGGTCTCCCTCTGCGATTTTTACCCTCCACGCTGCCCTCCAATGCTAAATTGGTGATCCCTTGATGCCTCAGAACATGTAATACGAACCGCTCCCTTCTTCTGGTCAAGTTGTGCCACAAACTTCTCTTCTCCCCAATCCGATTCAGTACTTCCTCATTAGTTATTTGATCTACCCATCTAATCTTCAGCATTCTTCTGTAGCACCACATTTCGAAAGCTTCTATTCTCTTCTTGTCCAAACTAGTTATCATCCATGATTTACTTCCATACATGGCTACACTCCATACAAATACTTTCAGAAATGACTTCCTGACACTTAAATCTATACTCGATGTTAACAAACTTCTCTTCTTCAGAAACGCTTTCCTCGCCATTGCCAGTCTACATTTTATATCCTCTCTGCTTCGACCATTATCAGTTATTTTGCCCCCCAAATAGCAAAACTCCTTTACTACTTTACATGTCTCATTTCCTAACCTAATTCCCTCAGCATCACCTGATTTAATTTGACTACATTCCATTATCCTCGTCTTGCTTTTGTTGATGTTCATCTTATATCCTCCTTTCAAGGCACTGTCCATTCCGTTCAACTGCTCTTCCAAGTCCTTTGCCGTCTCTGACAGAATTACAATGTCATCGGCGAACTCCAAATTTTCCTTTGTTTTCTTTACTGCTTGCTCAATATACAGATTGAATAACATCGGGGAGAGGCTACAACCCAGTCTCACTCCTTTCCCAAACACTGCTTCCCTTTCATGTCCCTCGACTCTTATGACTGCCATCTGGTTTCTGTACAAATTGTAAGTAGCTTTTCGCTCCCTGTATTTTACCTGTGCCACCTTCAGAATTTGAAAGAGAGTATTACAGTCAACAATGTCAAAAGCTTTCTCTAAGTCTACAAATGCTAGAAACGTAGGTTTGCCTTTGCTTAATCTTTCTTCTAAGATAAGTCGTAAGGTCAGTATTACCTCACGTGCTCCAACATTTCTACGGAATCCAAATTAATCCTCCCCGAGGTCCGCATCTACCAGTTTTTCCATTCGTCTGTAAAGAATTCGCGTTAGTATTTTGCAGCTGTGAGTTATTAAACTGATAGTTCGGTAATTTTCACATATGTCAGCACCTGCTTTCTTTGGGATTGGAATTATTATATTCTTCTTGAAGCCTGAGGGTATTTCGCCTCTCTCATACATCTTGCTCACCAGCTGGTAGACTTTTGACATAACTGGCTCTCCCAAGGCCGTCAGTAGCTCTAATGGAATGTTGTCTACTCCGGGGGCCTTGTTTCGACACAGGTCTTTCAGTGCTCTGTCAAACTCTTCACGCAATATCTTATCTCCCATTTCGTCTCCATCTACTTCCTCTTCCATTTCCTCCATATCCTCAAGTACATCGCCCTTGTATAAACCTTCTATATACTGCTTCCACCTTTCTGCCTTCCCTTCTTTGCTTAGAACTGGGTTGCCATCTGAGCTCTTGATATTCATACATGTGGTTCTCTTCTCTCCAAAGGTCTCTTTAATTTTCCTGTAGGCAGTACCTATCTTACCCCTAGTGAGATAAGCCTCTACATCCTTACATTTGTCCTCTAGCCATCCCTGCTTCGCCATTTTGCACTTCTTGTCGATCTCATTTTTGAGACGTCTGCATTCCTTTTTGCCTGCTTCATTTACTGCATTTTTATATTTTCTCCATTCATCAATTAAATTCAATATTTCTTCTGTTACCCAAGGATTTCTAGCAGCCCCCGTCTTTTTACCTACTTTATCCTCTGCTGCCTTCACTACTTCATCCCTCAGAGCTACCCATTCTTCTTCTACTGTGTTTCTTTCCCCCATTCCTGTCAATTGTTCCCTTATGCTCTCCTTGAAACTCTGTACAACCTCTGGTTCTTTCAGCTTATCCAGATCCCATGTCCTTAAATTCCCACCTTTTTGCAGTTTCTTCAGTTTTAACCTACAGGTCATGACCAATAGATTGTGGTCAGAGTCCACATCTGCCCCTGGAAATGTCCTACAATTTAAAATCTGATTCCTAAATCTCTGTCTTACCAGTATATAATTTATCTGATACCTTTTAGTATCTCCAGGATTCTTCCATGTATACAACCTTCGTTTATGATTCTTGAACCAAGTGTCAGCTATGATTAAGTTATCCTCTGTTCAAAATTCTACCAGGAGGCTTCCTCTTTCATTTCTTTGCCCCAGTCCATATTCACCTACTACGTTTCCTTCTCTCCCTTTTCCTACTACCGGAATCCAGGCACCCATGACTATTAAATTTTCGTCTCCCTTCACTACCTGAATAATTTCTTTTATCTCATCATACATTTCATCAATTCCTTCATCATCTGCAGAGCTAGTTGGCATATAAACTTGTACTACTGTAGTAGGCATGGGATTTGTGTCTGTCTTGGCCACAATAATGCGTTCACTATGCTGTTTGTAGTAGCTTACCCGCACTCCTTTTTTTTATTCATTATTAAACCTACTCCTCCATTACCCCTGTTTGATTTTGTATTTATAACCCTGTATTCACCTGACCAAAAGTCTCGTTCACCCTGCCACCGAACTTCACTAATTCCCACTATGTCTAACTTTAACCTATCCATTTCCCTTTTTAAATTTTCTAACCTACCTGCTCGATTAAGGGATCTGACATTCCACTCTCCGATCTGTAGAACGCTAGTTTTCTTTCTTCTGATAACGACATCCTCCTGAGTAGTCCCCGGCGGAGATGCGAATGGGGGACTACTTTACCTCGAATATTTTACCCAAGAGAACGCCATCATCATTTAATCATACAGTAAAGCTGCATGTCCTCGGGAAAAATTACGGCTGTAGTTACCCCTTGCTTTCAGCCGTTCGCAGTACCAGCACAGCAAGGCTGTTTTGGTTAATGTTGCAAGGCCAGATCAGTCAATCATCCAGACTGTTGCCCCTGCAACTACTGAAAAGGCTGCTGCCCCTCTTCAGGAACCACACGTTTGCTGGCCTCTCAACAGATGCCCCTCCGTTGTGGTTGCACCTACGATACGGCTATCTGTATCGCTGAGGCACGCGAGCCTCCCCACCAACGGCAAGGTCCATGTTCATGGGCTTATTTGTCTGTTTGTCTAAAACCTCCATTGTCCCATACTAGTAATCCCAGTATCAGTATTGATACACTCAGGCAATAACTTACTTTGAGCAGTACTTTGGCCAACAAGAAGTAAGTTGTATTATTGTAACAGAGCTATGAAACTGTCCGACTGTCGCGCCACTTACTCACACACTCATTGTCAAAACAGTGTAGTAGTTGATGTTTTTTCAGACAAACTGCAATAGTTTTTTCTCATATTAGTGGTATTATTACTGCACTACTGTGAAACGCAATGCCGAAACGTGCCTGCAAGTTCAGTGACTGTTATTCCAAGGAATGGAATTTCATTAAGAAAGATCATTTTGATTACGAAGCAGAGTATTCCGTATATAACTGTTTTATTAGTATAAGTCATGGTCGACGTTCCGACATAGTTGATCAAATCAGGTCAAAGAAACACATTAACCGAGCTGCAGTAAAACTCTACAATATTATTTTGTGAAACATCAGTCAAGCGAAGAGACGAAAGTTCGAGCAGCCGAGCTTACACTAGCTTACCACATGGTGAAACATCACCAAACTTATAGATCTAGTGGTTGTACTAATAAGCTTAACAGCATTATATTTGATGAGTCTTTCACTGCAAAAAAGTTAAATTCAGGAGGAACTAAAGTGTCAGCCTTAGTGAAAGGAGTTATTGCTCCCCAGAGTGTAAAGGAAAGCCGTGAATACATCAAAAAGTCTTCTTTCTGCGGCATTTTCACTAACGCCAGCAATCATAAGGCCACTAAAATATTTCTGTTTGTTTTTCGATGTTAATCAGGGAATTCAGACCAAACTTTTGAAGGTGAGTTCCCTACCTAATGAAACATCTGACAAAATTTCAAGATTTTGTATGAATACTGTCGAAATGCTTGATCTTGAGAAAAAATAAATGTGTGGCATTTTGTGGAGACAACACCAACACAAATTTTGGTGATTTAAAAAGACAAGGCAAATGCAACGTATTCACCAAATTAAAGGCAAGATTGCATGAAAACATTGAAGGCATAGCGTGGCCTGCACATGTTTTACACAATAGCGTGCAGAAATCTGCTGACAGTTTAAGCTGTGATGTTGAAACTATCGTCATGGAGGTGTACTCACACTTTTATATATAAACTGTTAGAACAGAGAGGCTTAAGGAGTTCTGTGATTATGTGAGAACTGAATATATGAATTTAATGTGTCACTCGAAAACTCGCTGGTTATCACTGTTTCCTGCAATTGGAAGAGTAGTCCGCCTGTTTGAACCGTTAAAAGATTTTTTCCTAAATGAAGACAAAGCCCCCAAAATATTGATTCAGTTTTTCAGTAACCCTTTGAGTGAAGCCTACTTATGGTTCATTCACAGTCAGCTTAGCACATTGCAGCATGGGATAAAGGAAATTGAGGGAAGTACGAAAAGTGTAATAGAGGTAAATGATGTTTTCAAAAATACTCTGGAAACTGTTACTAAGAGGAGAGAACAGCAGATGATTTCTTTTAATGTTAAATCTGTCCTTAAAAGAGCAGAAGTATCAGAAGCAGTGGAAAGAAGTTTTAGAGAAGAAGTTAACAAGTTTTATGACACTTGTGTAGAATATCTCAGCAAGTGGAGTGCCTCATATTTACCCTCATCGCCGGTGTTAGATTGGATGTTACTGAAGAGAGTGCCAAAATGAGAAAGTGTTGAAAAGACAATTTATTATTTGTAGAGTAAAGAGATTGAAATCGATGAGACCATTCTCTTTGATCAGTTCAGCATACTGACAAATTTTGTTGAAGAAAGTTTTCACAAGTGGAATGATGAAAAAAAACCCATTGGAATATGATGAGAAGTGGGTGAGTTATTTTAAAGCTGTGACTGTCTTCAGCATTACTCTGAGTTGGTAATAATTGCAAGGTATTTATTTGCACTCCCAGCCAATAATTCCAATGTGGAAAGTATATTTTCGTTCATGAATATCCAGTGGACTGATGAAAGAAACAGAATGGATGTGGACTCCCTTGAAGCAATCCTGCAGATCCTGTACAACTACAAAATGTATTGTGCGAGTTTCATCACCGTGTCTCAAAGAAGAAAGACGTGATCAAAAAGGCTGGAGGCAGTGAAAAATACCCTTTTCTCCAAGGACAGTCAATCCCATCTACAAGTGCTCAGTAATGTTAAAGCTCATGTTAATATTAATTGATTAAAAGTTGAATGGCTGTAAAACTTTGTAAAATCGTAATACATTTCTTTATTACTGTATACGTTTATTAAATGTCATTAATTATACAGATAATCTAGATTATATCTATCTTTTGTATCCTCTTATTAGTTATAATAATCAGGTTAACAAAATGTATCAACAATACATAAATATTTAAAATTAAGAAACCTGGGTAGGTAATTATTCTTGTGTATAAAAGCCACGCAGTAGAAATTAAAAATAAGTAGCTTTATTACAATTAAAATGCATTGTCAGTTACTAAAAAATGTTGACAGTTCTGGGTGTGCAATACTTGTAATATTGCACTTTAGCGCACTTGAGACAGATATGAACATCACTTCCAACGTTTTGATGGTCCATATTCCTCAGTGTCACCAGAAATACCTTGAGTTACAGATTCAGGGTCTGTACATTTAGTTGATCGCAGATTGACCTCTTCTTTAAACAGCGAGTCAGCCTCAGCAGGTTCGTTGATCTCGTCAGCGGTTTTATCAACATCCTCCACATCATCTTCTTCACTGTCTTCATATAAAAAATTTTGCAGGTTTTCACAGTTGACCCCAATGCATTTCTTACAAATTGAAGAACATTTTAAACCCGCTTTTCTCCGGGAGCACGCTTCGCCACAGTTCAGCTTGCATGAGCACGAAACAATGTGAAGAAGTGCTTCAGCTGCTGGATCTTGAATCATTATAACGGGTACTGGACCGTGGTCACTGTGATTCCAGTCCCATTTCTCAGGAGGTTTCCAGTTTCCCATCCAACTTTGGACTTGTTAGTAAGTCCGCAACGAATGATGTGCAGCATCTTGTGTAGGTGGCAACCGTGCAAGATTCGGTTTGCTTTTTGTTGCAGACTAGGCGAATAGCTGGTACCCCAAATGGTCTAGTGTGTGGGAACTGCTGACGCCTCCACTATACAATGCGATAGTAACCTGTTCTCCAGGTGTTATTATTTCTACACGGGTAGCATGTGGTTTATTGAACGTGCAAAGGGCTGAGGTTAGGTGTTCATTTTTCGCAACAATATTGCAGCATTTATTTTTCCTTGACTAAAAAAAGCGAATGTTGTATCACATCCGCTAAAAGCGTAAATGAACAGAATATATTCACTGTCAAACTTGTAAGCTGCTGAGGAAAACCACTTGTCTTCTGCATTTCTTCTTCCTGGCTTTAAGAAAAATAAGTTTTCAATGCCTTGCCCCAAACCGGTCATGAGCACAAGCAGGTCAACATCTTCTCCTACAATGACAACACTTTCAAAATCTTTGGTTCCTGAAATGGCAGATGTTACAATCATAGTGTCAGCATCTTCTTGTGCCTGGAGTAATTCAATGCTGCACTCCAGAAATTCCTTTTTAAGAAGTGTGATCAAAGGAATCTTGTTTCGTTCGTTGTACAAGAACTTGTCCTGACGGACTTGGTTCACCATCTCTGATTCAACCACAACGTCAACCGAAGAATGTTTTTTGGACCTACGAATTCTCTCAGCACTCTTTGTGTCACATTTGTCTCCCTCACATAGATATCCATCAAATACAATACCAAATTGAGATCCAAAATGACGTTGCAGGTAAGAAACATAGCTTTGCACTATTGACTTGAAGCAAACATTTCGGACCCAAGTCACTTTGTGGATAAGGTACCTTCCATAAATGACAAAAAATTTACTCGGTCACATCTTCCACTGGGACGAAGGCCAAAGAATAAATACGCTTTTGTCCGCTAAAGAACAATTCTTACATACTTTTTCTTATAACTGATCATTAACGTCAGTCAGCTGTAGAAAATGTACGGCACCTGCATGCAATCTTATTACATATTGTAACACAAATAAACTTCACGCAATCCGACGTGAATATGTTCGCAGTTACTGAATACGATGCTGTTTGTCCTGGCCCTGCAGCAGAGTGAGATGGTAAATTCCAATGAATAACATGATGATTAATATGTTTATTCTACACAAATAGAAACTGAAATAACAGTGTTAAAAATTAGGTAATTTGCCACTTTGTACGAAATTTGAAAAAAATGGTATTTTTTGACGTCCTGTAGCGCCTCAGATACTGGGAGTAGAAAAAATGGTAATAATCAAATTTGTAGAGAATTGTGTGCTCTTTAAAAAAGAAAATAGACGTCAAAGCGATAGGAGCAATTGAAAAAACTGAAAAAAAGTCCGAAATTTTTTTACTGCATAAAGTTTTCGAAAGAGAAATTTTGTTGGAAAAACTTCGTTTTCTAACCTTTCCAACAATATGAACGAGTTAAAAAAAATTAAATCTTCTACCCCAACTTTTGCAAGGTACAGGTTTTTATCTGACAGTTTCACTGGACTAAATGAGTATTGGCAGAAAATAAATGCGTGGTGTAATGATTGGCAGTTAGCTCTCAATATTACTAAGTGTAACCTACTGCGTATAACAAAGTGAAAATCCCCATTAATGTACGAGTACAAAATAAATGCCGGCCGGTGTGGCCGTGCGGTTCTTGGCGCTTCATTCTGGAACCGCGTGACCGCTACAGTCGCAGGTTCGAATCCTGTGTTGGGCGTAGATGTGTGTCATGTCCTTAGGTTAGTTAGGTTTAAGTAGTTCTAAGTTCTAGGGGACTGATGATCACAGATATTAAGTCCCATAGTGCTCAGAGCCATTTGAACCATTTTGCAAAATAAATACCCAGTCTTTGGAAGCGGTAACATCCGTCAAGTATCTGGATGTGACTAATCGTAAAGATGTCATATGGAATGATCAGATTACACAAGTAACGAGTAAGGCGAACTGTAGATTGCAAAATTTTTTGATAGAAACCTGAAGCGATGCCATCCTTTAACAAAGGAAATAGCTTACAATACTTCAGTTCGTCCAGTCTTAGAGTATTGTTCGTCTGTGTGGGACCCTTACCAGTTAGGCCAGATTCAAGAGATTGAGAAGGTCCAAAGAAGAGCGGCAAGATTCGTGACTGGTACATTTATGCATCGCAAGAACGTTACAAATTTCATAGAAAGTTTGATGTGGAACACACTTGCAGATAGACGACGCACTAAACGGAAGGGGCTGCTCACTAAATTCTAAAATCCGATCTTCGCCGAGCATGTAGAGCACATATTATTACCACCAACTTTCAAATCACGCAATGATCACCATTCAAAGATAAGGGAAATTAGAGCCCGTACTGAGGCGTCAGACAGTCGTTTTTCCCTCGCGTGATCCGCGAGTGGAGCAGAGAGGCGGGGGGGATTTTAATTGGCGCGAAAAGTGCCCTACGCCACACACTACTTAGTGACTAGCGGAGTATATATGTAGATGTAGATGGACACCTCTAGTAAACATCTGTCCCATTATCTTCGTGAGGAAGATAGACTTTCACAGCAAATCGTTGCTGTAGACGAAACGTGGGTGCATCATCACGAACCGAAAAGTAAGTTTGCGGGCGTGATTTGGAAACATCCATCACCACCAGAGGGTAAGAAATGTAAACGTCAACCTTCAGTTGGTTAAGATTATACCAGCACCACCCTGGGACTTTGCAAGCGTGGTAGCCATTCATTTCAGCCCATGAGGCGAAACAGTGCACGGTAAGAACTATTGTGGAGTGTTGCGAACTAAACTGAAACCGGCAATCAGATACAAATGTCGCGGAAAACTGAGAAAAGGTGTCATCCTGCAGCAAGAGACGGATTGCTGAAACAATAAAGGAGTTGAGATTCGAATTGCTGGAACAAACGCCGTACCGTGCACACCTGTCTCCAAGCGATTTCCGTATGTTTCGACCGTCGGGGGAAGTACTTACGGGAAGGAGATTTGCAGCGGATGCAGAAGTCATTGATGAAGTGGAAAATAGGTTGCAGGTGCAAACGAAAAGCTTTTTTCCGACGGAATCAAAAAAAAAAAAAAAATTGAAACGTTGGGCAAAGTGTGTCGAAGTTGTACAAACATAATGTACGTTTCAGTATTCTGTCATTAGAATAAGTGTCCTGTTTTTCAAAAGTCCCTTTACTTTTTGACTTCCTCTCGTATTTCATTTTCTTCTTGTTCTGTATCTCTTGTTAATGTTATTTCTTTATCTATATTGCTGTTTTGTTATGTTATTTGGTAATACATGTTTTGTGTATCTCATTAACATTGTAGCCGTTATTTATTGCTATATGTTTTAGTACCGACAGCTCTTCAGTAATTTCCTTCTGTTCTAATGGGAGATTAATGACTCTCTTGGTCGCGCAGTGAAAAGATGCTTTATTACGAATTTCTGCATGGCGTAAGCTGTTCTGCATTATGCTGTCAGTGCTAGAAGGTTACGAAAATATTCCGAATTTTTGGACACCTTTGTCATTATTTATCATCAAATCTAAAAATATTAGGTCTCTCGTTCCTGTAGGTTCTTAATAAAAAAGACTTTTGGATGTATACTGTTAAGTTGTAACAGCGTACTTTCGATTTTAGCAACGTTTTTATGGTTTCTAGACGCCGAAATTTCAGTTGCTAAATAAAATTCTAGCACCTGAAAGCACGGCGAAAACCTTTAAAAAATTTCTGGAAGCCGTGCACGCATTCTACAAGAAAATAGTCCCAATACAGTAAGTAGCTGAGCTCAAACGTTTCATTAATCAGCAATGTGTTTGTTCCAATTCGATCTCTCTCCGGTGCACACACCCAGAAATTTGAAACAATCTGCCTCGGTAACAGACTTCTGTTCAACGTCAATTCTTATTATTGGTGTTACTGCATTTGCTGTACAGAACTTCGTATACGGTGTTTTATTAAAATTCAATGATAGTCCACTTGCAGAGAATCGCTTAATAATTTTCTGAAAGACGTCATTTACAATTCCCTCAGTAATTCTTGTTTTTTGAGTGTGATTAATATACATGTGTCATCAGCAGAAAGAACTAGTTTTTCATGTTCGTGAATATAAAGTGGCAAGTCATTAACGTATATTAAGAACAATATAGGATCCAAGACAGAACCCTGTGTGATCCCATTCTTGATAACTTCCCAGTGTGATGAATCTGCTGATTTTTCCTCTTCATGTAAACTTCGACACTCTTTCGTTTGGATATGAATTAAACCATCTTTGTACTGTCACACTCATACCGTAACACTTAAGCTTATCTATAAGAATTCTGTGATTTAAGCAATCAAAAGCGTTTGTGAGAGCTCAAGAAACCCCAATGGGCGATGTTCAGTAATTTTTATGGAGTCAAGTTTCCTGCATTATGTGTATTAAGTTAGCAGCGGAAGGCAACACTCGGTTTCGTGTAGGCTACACGACATGTGTTGGTGGTCAGTGTTTTTTTCTCATTATTACAAGACCCCTGAGACTCCCTAACCTGCTGATTTGGAAGACTTCGTGAAGTACCACCAACCACAACCTCAGCTCGAGTGGGGGCATTTTGGCGATATTGAATCGAATCAGAGGAATGCGACTGCGATTCTGCCCAGCGTTCCAGTGGAATTTAGTGCGGTCGTGTTCCAGCGCCTCTACATCGGTACATGTGTCTGAAGAAAAAGAAAGAGTTTGGGAAGCTTACTCACATCACTTCTTGTTCATTCCGGAATAGTCTGGCAGTTTATTGAAACTAATGATTATATAAGGGTAAAAGGACGAAACACGTATTAAACATCTCACATGCGGAAGGCCTCAGACACGGCTAACCGATCTGGCTCAAATTTAGCAGGTCGCTTGGGTACAACCTAAAACGAAGGACTCTTAAGATATTTTGGGTCAACACCCCCGCAATTTTGAGAAAATCGCCCCTAAAGGTTATGACGAGCAATCGACTCAAAATTGGCGGGATGGATAGATAATTCTAAATAGAGCATTTTTCATCATCAGGTATGGGGTCCGCAAGCGCAAACTTTTCCAGAAATCAAGAAAATAAACTTTTACAACTGCCGCTTCTGTACCCACATGGTAAACGCTTTTCGCCGATAGCGGCGATAGCACAACGGCCAACTGGCTGGGACTCGGAAAACACGAGTTAGAATCTCGAAGAAACCTAGCGGGTGTTTTTCTTTTCGTTTGTATTTTTCCATATCTCAATTTATAGGGATAGGAGGGTTAACAAGGTAAGTAAATCAATAAGGAATGATAATAATAAGGTAGGCAAACTAATTTCCCAAACGCCTTGAGTTGTAAAGTATTAAAGTTTTAAGCCTTGTCACATTAAACCAAGTCCGATTAAGAGTGCTGCGAAGGGATCACAGACAGCGAACCGTGCGACGCTTGTTTACAGCGAGGCATGGGACAATGTACGCGGGGAGAGTTATGTTGTTCCGGTAGCCTCTTCGTCATATCATAGTTGTGAACCTGGAAGAGTGAAGGTGTCCAGCACGAGCCTTATAGAAGTCAATCGGAAAGAGTCGTTTTCCGTCATTAGATTGCCGCAAACCTCGCGGATACATATAGTGATTTTTCCATCCTCAATGCGCCGAATGAAATACGTTTTGTGAATGAATACAGTGTTCTTCTGTAAGTAACATGTGGTTTGTAGTAATTAGCTCGTCTGTTTATGCCGTAGTAACTAGTTATTGTTTGTTGTGTTATACCTTTCAGGTGCATAATCTGAATAATGGAGGATGTACACCCTTCGACTAGCGCTGTAATATATAGCTGGGAGCCTGTCACAGACGACGGCAAGCGGGAAGTTACCGATGCTCTGCTTTAGTTTGTAAAAGTGTTGCAAGACTGATGCATTATCATTGCACTACCGGAAGCAGGCAGCTCTGTTTCTTGGCGTTCCAGGTTGATAGGAGCGGCTATCGTCGAGCGATTTTTGGAGCCGCCGAACGAAATCACTTTTGTTGATACTGAAGTGCTATACCATAAAGACGAAGCAGAAAGTGATTCAGTGGAAGATATCCCCACTAGTGAATCGCAAAATGGTCATAACACTTTTGAAATTTCCACGTCACTAGGAAAATGTGCTTCATCTGTTCACAATGAGTATTACGAAGCGGTTACTAAACGATTTAACTACGGCGCTATACCCCTTGAAGTAAAAGTAAAGGCGGTAGCATTAGCCAGGAATCATCAAAATTGGAACTTAAAAACACTGCAAAAGAAAGCAGCAACAAATAGCCAACAAGGATTTTACGTTTGCAGCATCATTATCTTGGGCAAGAAATTTCAAGTCGGAGCATTAAATTGGTCAACGGCACGTCACTAAATACGTCTCATAAGGATGTACAAAATATAGAAGATATACAGGAAGTGGCGGCTCTTTTCAGCACGCAATTCCCGCTAATAACTATTCACAGCATAATTCATAACCAACTTTCAGCACCGTTTTTGCAGGCAATAATATCGTATGCGTGGTACGCATCAAAATTAATTCCCGAAAAAGACATATTTTTAAATGTAAACCAAGTTTGTTTTGCCCAGACTCTTCAGAAGGAACAGTGTAGCTGTCGAAAGATTGCATTCATTAGATAGATTTCTTGGTGCTGTGAGTATATTTGTTTCGAATGTTTATATGACAAGTACCATCCATCTAGTTGTTCGAACTAGTTGTGAGGACACGTAACAATGACTGGAAGAGACATTGTAAAGGGACCTGGAGTAACATTTTAGTTGTTTACTATTCCAAGAGATTTGAGAAATTTATTTACCTACCTTATTATCATTTGTTATTGATTTACCTTGTTAACCCTCCTGTACCTATCATCTGAGATGTGGAAAAATACAAACGAAAAGAAGAACATCCGCTAGGTTTCTACGAGATTCGAACCCGGGTTCTCCGATTACCCAGTCAGTTACCTTGACCGTTGCGCTATTTTTTTTCTTTATTAAAACAATCATATAAGCACATAAGCATAAAAACAAAGTAATGAAGTACTGGAACTGTTTCAACACGAATTGTATCCTACAATAGACTGAATAACACATTTCAATATAGTGCCATTTGTGAGCTTACAAAACAGAACAAAAATATTAAACTGACAATAGCATCTTCAGCCCAGACAGAGACAGAACCAAATCGCAAACGCTATCGGTGCTGTCGGCGAAAAGCGTTTACCATGTGGGTACAGAAGCGGAAGTTGTAAAAGTCTCTTACCTCGATTTCTGGAAAAGTATTCGTTTGCGGACCCTATAGCTGATGATGAAAAATGCTCTATTTACAATTATCTATCGATCCCGCCACTTTTGAGTCGATTTGCTCGTCATAACCTTTAGGGGTGATTTCCTCAAAAACGAGGGGGTGTTGACGCAAAATACCTTAGATTCCTTCGTTTTAGGTTGTACACAAGCGACCTGCCAAACCTGAGCCGAATCGGTTGGCCGTGTCTGAGGCCTTCCCCTTGCCAGACTCGAAATCCATTATAAGTATTCCCTGGTACATTGACGTAAAAATAAACGTAGAGGAAAGGGGCATGCAACCGTAAAGACTGTACACAGAACCGAAGCACCTTAAGAAAACCTGTAATGAAGTCAGGGGCCTTAGAAGCTGAGAAACGGACAAGTAGTGACAAACAGTCGACCGAGCACCATAACAGACACAGTCTACTGATGAGAAACTCCTGGTTAAAACGGAAAAAACACAAATAAATTGCAAAAATTGTCCAGACAGTTCTTTAACTTTTTCATTTAAAAATGTATTCTCGGAATTTCTTACCACAGCACAGACTCAAAAGCAGACATGTACATATGAGTACTGCCTGTACTGAATAACATTTATGGCTACTTAAAAACAACAAGGTACTACATAGAATAAACGGTGCAATCAGCTCCTTCCTGTTTCACATTTAAGGAGAATATCTTGCACAGCTAGTGGTCCCGTGTTTACAAGAAGAGCGTTAGATGGGAACGTCAATCTGTTGAAGGAGCCTGGAATGTACTGTGAGCGACAACGTTGTGAAGTTCCTGCAGGAAAACAAGTTCCTCTCAGACACTCTGCACAGAATGAGGAAAAGCCACGCGTGTGGAACACCACATGTTCCAAATAGCAGGCGCAGCTTAACAAGCAGGTCCCGTCTTCCTAGATTTCCGAAAGCTTTCTGACACTACAATACTTTGTCGACTACTAACCAAGATACAGAAATATTTCACTAAGTGAACCCAGATGCAGTAATATGGAGTAACTGGCTAGGGAAATATTTCACTGACTGAACCCAGTTCGCTACATTGGATGGGGAATGTTTCATAGGAATGATACTAACATAGGTTGTGAGTCAAGGCAGCATAGTAGGATTTGTAATGTTTTCAAATAACTGTTTAAAGTTTCAGTTTCGGTTTATCAGACAGTATCAGCAGCACTCTAAGATTGTTCGTAGACGATGCTCTTTTGTGCGGGAAATTATCGTAATTTGACGATCGTAAGGAATTGCATAACCAGCGTCACTTTGTGCATCGAATTACACTTATCTTTCAATGTTGATAAGTGTACGGTACAAATAAGAAAAACTGTAATATTTAATGTTTCTGACTGCAAGATTAGTTCTATGACTCAACATACGGTATAAGAATTAAGCTTAATACTGAAAAGAGAATTGAAATTGGGCGATTATATAAAATCAGTATCAGCGAATACGAATCAAAGACACAAATTTGTTGGAAGGGTTTTGAAAAAATGGAACACACCTGTAGAGGAAGCGGCATACAAGGCGCTAGTACGATCAATTCTGGAATACTGTTCCTGTGTTCGGAGCCTTTATGGAGCAAGCATGATAACAAACTTGGTAACGAATTCAAAGGTGTACTGCTAACATCTTATCACGTCGGTATATGTTGTGTACATAGTTCCGCGTAGTCAGCGAGTACACAACTTTCCCACGAGAGCGCGCCCCGCTAAGCACAACAGCTCAGGCGCAGCGCTCGTCAGTCTCCGTACTACGAGATGGCGCTCCCATAGAGACGGACCAAATTCTGCTTCCGCAGATCCGCGTATTAATATGTAATGCAGCCAATGAGACTGCTGCTAACGTATAACATTTTCTGCTTGCGGATCACACTCGTCCAGTGACACATGAACGTGTGAGGTATTATAACGGGTGTACAGACCTCCGATTAGTGATTAGTCAGTCTGCATTTGTCTGCACCAGTCTGTACTAGTCTATAGTCAAGTTTCAGTCTGCGCCCAGTATGATTACCATATTCCTGTATATAGCCATGAAGATAAATGTATAAACACTTTTGTCAAGTATCATAGATATATGTGAGAATAAGATTAACGTACCAATACCAAAGGAACTTCAGACTGTCAGTTGTAAATAGCATCCAGAACCAAGTTAAGTAATTTTTATGCTTGTTATTATTTTAATAAATGTGTGTGAAAATTAATCAAGTTGTGTTTAAAGTTGGTCACTGTCAATCTGCTACTTTAAGCGTGCAAACGGCATTTCTATCGTCTGGCCTAACGGCAGAAGATAAACACGCTACCATAAGACCACGAGACATAGTGCTGACACTCGCCTACTTCGTTAGAGCGACAAGTCAAATAATCATATGGTGTGTGTACTGAAGGTCTTACAGTACGCACACCACAGTATACCTCAAGCAAAAGTGTAACAGAAGTGCTCCATGAACTTAAATGCGAGTGCTTGCAAGAAAGACGACGACGCAGTTATCGTGAAACACTGTTAGGTAAATTTGTAAAGCATGTATTGGGAAAAGACTGTGCAACAACTGCGCTGCCACAAACGTGTGTCTCATGTGAGGATCACGAACATACAACGGGTCGGGGAGCAAAGAAGACGCAAAAGAACAAAGTCCACCGCTAGCATGTTCGCATGCTAGCAGCCAGGAGGCATCGACAACCCAGGACCAACTATCAAGAGAGGAAACACCATCAAACACCCCGCAAGGAACAGGAGGATAGGCCGTAACAGGCTAGAACTCCACCATCCTCGGGCCAAGGATAAGGCCCGTCAGTTTAGCGTCAGCATCACCTGGTCGGAGAGCATACAAAGGCCTGTAGACGTAATTTTCCTCTCGTTCAATACATGATTGAAGTACGAAAGAAAATCGATAATACTGGGGCAGAATATTCTACACAGAGTATATGTAGATGTCGAAGTAAATGCTTGCAAGCTTAGACACCGGCAAAATCGGAATCATTCGCCAGCCTCCCTGATACTTATTTTGCCCCAGGGCAAGTGCTGAGATTCTTTTGTTGAATACTGCATGTCCCTTTTCCATTGCCTACAAGTCGTATCCAGTATCAGATGACCTCGACACCATTACGCGAGATAAACCCTGCACCAGACTGCTGTTGCAGCTGCAAAGCGACAGCAGGAGCGGGGAGTTACCTTCCTTTATCCGTGCGGACCTTCGAGTTATGGGCAGATTTTTCCTGGAACCGGAGGCGAGGTCCAATGGTAGGATGAAGTTACTGCGTGTCGTAACGCGTGCTTTGTGAAGAACGTAGTGGTCAACAGAGACGATTATAAGATGACGCCGTGTTTAATCCGCTTACTAAACGCCACGAAACAGACTCCTTTAGTTTTTGGCATTGGTTTAAATTCTGTGTGTCTTGTGTTCATGTATTGTGCAGGTGGCAAACACTCTGGGGAGCAATGAATTGTGTGACAGCATTGCTTCGCTGATACGTATGCCCTTGCAGTATCCTAACGATTTGAAATAACTCTTTGGTACCTTCTGACTTTTCGACATTCTTGAATTGTACTCAGCAATTCTGTTACACATACCGCCATTCATCGAATTGTCATTCTGGTTTTCCATGTATGTTGGAATGCATCAAAATATTTCCTGGTCTAACCTCCACCTGTCAGCCTGGCGTCATATACTGTCCACCTCTGTAATCTCATTGTGCGCAAATTTAGTGAGAGTACTGATGTCAGATGGCAGGGAGAACAAGGTAGAATAGGGCCCCATACAAAAGCAGTTAGCGAAAAAGCAGGGATAGATACAACCATGAGTAAGAACAATGGAATGGGGTTAAGCCACTATGAACAGCGTAGATAAGGTGCACGCGAAGCTAACACTCACCACAGTTCACAACATTAAACTTAGGTGACAGGTCATTTGATACCTCAACGATAGAGGTACTCAAAGTACCCTCCGCCAGACATCGTCAGGTGGCTTGCGGAGTATGAATGTAGATGTAGATAATATCGTGTCAGACCTGCTTTTACTCAACATGGTGTAGCAACTCAACGTGGAATAGACTCAACGAGTCACTGGATTCCTCAGCAGATACAATGAACCATGCTACCCCTACAGCTGTCTATAAATGCAAAAGTGTTGCCGAAGCACGATTTTTTGCACAAACAGACCTTCCGATTATGTTCCATAAACGTTCGACGGTAGTCATGTCGGATGATCTGGGTCACCAAATCATATCTCGAATTGTCCAGAATGTTCTTGAAACCGATCGTGAACTAATGTGGCCCAGTGACATGGCGCTTTGTCGTCCATAAAAATTCCATAGTTGTTTAGGAACATGAAGTCCACGAAATTCTATAAGAACATAACCAGAACCCAGTCCATTCCATGTAAACACAGTCTACACCAGTATGGAGCCAATGCTTGTTGACAATTCCAGTTAATAGCTTTGTGAGTTATGCGCCACACTCGAACCTTACTATCAGGTTTTTCTAGCCGAAATCGGTGCTTATCTGACCAGGGCACGGTTTCCCAATCGTCTAGGGTCCAACCGACATGGCCATGAGCCTTGGAGAGGCGCTGCAGGCAATGTCGTGCTATTAGCACAGTCTGTCGCATCGGTCGTCTGATGTCATACACAGCCCATTAACGCGAAATTTCGCCACAGGATCCTAACGGATGCGTGTTGTTAGCAGTGACTACTCTACGCAAACGATGCTGCTCTCGATCGTTAAATGAAGGCTGTCGGCCACTGCGATGCTCACGGTGAAAGGTAATTTGGTATTCTCTGCACAGTCTTGACATTCTGAATCTCGGAATATTGAATTCTCTGACGATTTCCGAATGGGATGTCCCATTCGTCTAGCTTCGACTATCATTCCGTGTTCACAGTGTTATATTCCGGGCATACGGCCATAATGATGTGGGAAACCTTTTCATACGAGGCATCTGAGTAGAAGTGAGAGCTCCGCCAGCACGCTGCCACGTGATCGTGGTACTACCGCCACCTATACAGGTGTGTGACGCTATGCCGGGAATCCGGCCACCTCAGTGTGTACGCCAGTGCAGCGGTCGAGTTCGTTCAGCATGCTCATGTGAGTGACACTGTCGATAACGTCCCAGTCGCGGCGATGCATCTACATCTACATCCATACTCCGCAAGCTACCTGACGGTGTGTGGCGGAGGGTACTTTGAGTACCTCTATCGGTTATCCCTTCTATTCCAGTCTCGTATTGTTTGTGGAAAGAAAGATCGTTGGTATGCCTCTGTGTGGCCTCTAATCTCTCTTACTTTATTCTCATGGTCTCTTCGCGAGATGTACGTAGGAGGGAGCATTTTACTCTTGACTCCTCGGTGAAGGTATGTTCTCGAAACTTCAACAAAAGCTCGTAACGAGCTACTGAGCGTCTCTCCTGCAGAGTCTTCTACTGGAGTTTATCAATCATCTCCGTAACGCTTTCGCGACTACTAAATGATCTTGTAACGAAGCGTGCTGCTCTCCGTTGCATCTTCTGTATCTCTTCTATCAACCCTATCTGGTACGGATCCCACACTGCTGAGCAGTATTCAAGCAGTGGGCGAACAAGTGTACTCTAACCTACTTCCTTTGTTTTCGGATTCTTCCAATGAATCTCAGTCTGGCATCTGCTTTACCGACGATCAACTTTATATGCTCATTCCATTTTAAATCACTCCAAATGCCTACTCCCAGATAATTTATGGAATTAACTGCTTCCAGTTGCTGACCTACCATATTGTAGCTAAATGATAAAGGACCTTTCTTTCTATGTATTCGCAGCACATTACACTTGTATATATTGACGCCCCCTGTGGGTCTGGGGGTAACTATAGGCCCGCAGTATTCCTGCCTGTAGTAAGAGACGACTAAAAGGAGTCTCGACTGTTTCGGCCTTTAATGTGATAGTCCCCATTGGGGCTTGACCTCCATTTTACCAAATTCAACAGAAGTACGAGCCTTTTGGGGAAGGACACCTTACGTGATGCACCATAAGTCCTCTGTGCCCTAAGACCTTGGCGCTCTTCATCGTCTTGGCGTCGTAACTGCACCCTCCATCCCTCACTTTGGGCACTCACACCTGATGTATTGTGTAAGTTACACCATTAGTGCGTCACCATCTGCACCCACCATACCTCTGGACTTCCCATGGCACCCAAAATCCAACACGGTAGCCAGCCCGTTGTGGTGGGGTCGTCATTTACCCTCTAGGTTGTAGCCCCCCTGACAACACAGGGATCGTACTGCCGATGCCTGAGCTCGCACCTCCCCATGTAATCCAAGGAGTAGATACTTGTCTCTCTGGGGCATCAGGACTCCCGGCAATGGCCATCCTGCCCGTGAGAAACTCGGTGACATCCCCGTTAACGTCACTCCCCATAAGTCCTTAAAATTGGTCCAGGGGATTATCTTTCATAAAGATCTTCTGCTACAGTCTGATGACGAGCTACGGGAGAACCTGGCACGACGAGGTGTGCACTTTGTCTGTTGTGTCTTTAGGGGGCCCAAGGATAATAGGGTCGCTACCGGTGCCTTCATCCTGACCTTTGAGGGTGACTGCTTGCCTGAGAAGGTCAAGGTCATGGTCTACCGGTGCGATGTCAAGCCCTATGTCCCGCCCCCTATGCGATGCCTCCAGTGGTGGAATTTGGACACATGTCCTCCAGGTGCACTGCCAGCCCCACGTGTCGTGATTGTGGACGACCTTCACATCCTAATGCTCCATGTGCTCCGCCTCCCACCTGCGTTAACTGTGGGGAGCATCATTCTCCCTGCTCGCCAGACTGTGCAGTCTACCAAAGAGAACGGAAGATACAAGAAATTAAGACCGTGGAGCGTTTAACTTACCAAGAGGCAAGGAAGAAGCTAGAATGGCATAACCCCACATCTATGTTGAGGAGTTATGCTGCTGCAACTCTGTTGCCACCAGTTCTTGCAAAGACTCCCTTCTTGGTTGGCCCACAGAACAGTCAAGTTACGCCTGCCCCACTGCTGGTAGGGGCCACACTCACTTCCACTGCTCCCAAAACACTCGGTTTGGGAGCAGTGGAACAACTGGGGACATCCATCCCCCCCTCTCAGCTGGAGAGGCACCAGCCTCCTCTAGCTCCTCAGCCAGAGAAGCAACAACCTCCTAAGGTCTCACTCGTTCCAAAGGGGTCCCTTGGGGGAGTCCCTTCCAACGACTTTACCAGTGTCTCGCAAGACTCTAGCCAGTGGCTGAAGAAGCCACCAGCTGCTGGTCGAAGGGCTTCACGCTCTTCCTCTGTTCCTGACAATGCGTCAGGAAAGCCCTCCCAGCATGTGAACCCTCCTCCCAAAGACAAGAGAGATGAGGAAGCTCTCTACGAAGACTAAGGACCCAGTGATTCTCGCGCCACCACTTCCTGTCAGCTCAGCCTCTGAGGATGAGGTCGAGCTCTTTGCATCCTCTGATGACATGGGTCGCGCCGTCTCAGAAACGATGGCAGTTGCGACGTCAGTCACTCAGTCGGTGGCAGCATGTGACTCTGTGAAGTAATTTGCTTTTTCAGTGGCTTAATGCCCCTACAGGACACGCTTTGTACAATCCTCCAGTGGAATTCTGGCGGTTATTTTAGCCATCTCCCTGAGCTACGACAGCTTCTAAGCATGACACCTGCTTTATGCATTGCCCTCCAGGAAACCTGGTTCCCAGCAATGCGAACCCTTGTTCTTCGTGGTTACAGAGGCTATTACTGTAACCGTAGCGTTTACAATAGTGTGTCAGGTGGAGCCTGTGTGTATGTCCTTATCTATGTATGTAGTGCTCCCATGCCCCTTCACACATCACTGGAAGCTGTGGCTGTCAGAGTAAGGACTACCCAGGAAATAACCGTCTGCAGTGTCTGTCTCCCTTCAGGTGGTACAGTCCCCCTGGCCGAATTGGCTGCACTTGTCCCTCAACTCCCCACACCTTTTCTTCTCCTGGGGGACTTTAACGCCCACAATCCCCTGTGGGATGGAACGAAGATTACTGGCCGAGGCAGAGCTGTCGTGAATCTCATCTCCCAACTCGACCTCTACTTCTTAAACACTGGCTCCGCCACACATTTCAGTATGGCGCATGGCACGTTCTCGGCCATAGATCTGTCGTTGTGCAGCCCGGGGCTTGTACCATCAGTTCACTGGAGATTCCATGACGACTTGTGTGGTAGTGACCATTTTCCCATCTTCCTTTCACTACCGCAGCGTCGCTCCCATGAACGCTTGCCCAGATGGGCATTTAGCAGGGCAAACTGGGAAGTGTTCTCCTCTGCTGCCGCTGTTGAATCTTTCCCCCAAGGTACCATCGATGTGGCCGTTGAGACACTGACTGCAGCAATTGTTTTCGCCTTGGAACGTACCATTCCTCGTTCGTTAGGGTACCCCCGGCGAAAGTCAGTGCCTTGGTGGTCTCCAGAGGTTGCTGAAGCCATTAAAGAGCGTTGGCGGGCTCTTCGGCGACATAAGCGGCACCGGTCTTTGGAGACCCCCATTTTATTCAAACGTCTCCGTGCTCAGGTCCGGCGACTCATCAAAAGGCGGAAACAGGAGTACTGGGAGAGGTACGTTTCCACGATTGGTTCCCGTACTTCACCCTCCCAGGTGTGGATGAAGATTTGGCGGATCTTTGGATTGCAGCATTCTACAGGTGTCCCAGGGCTTACCATCAAGGGGCGCTATCCACTGACACCGATGCAATCGCCGAGCATTTCGCACAGCACTATGTTCGGGCGTCTGCGTCGGGAAATTACCCACCTGCGTTTTGCGCGCTAAAACGCCGGGAGGAAGGCAAACCACTTTCTTTTGCTTCTCGCCACCCTGAGGCGTATAACGCCCCATTTAGTTCGTGGGAACTCCAAAGTGCCCTGGAACAGTGCCCCGATACAGTCTCTGGGTCAGATGAAATCCACAATCAGATGCTCAAACACCTGTCCCCAGACTGTGTGCGATGTGTTCTTGACATCTTCAACAGAATATGGGGCGATGGTGTCTTTCCGTCGCAGTGGCGAGAAAGTACCATCATTCCGGTGCTGAAGCCTGGTAAGGACCCGCTTAATGTGGATAGCTATCGGCCCATCAGCTTGACAAATACTCTGTGCGAGCTACTGGAACGTATGGTGAGTCGACGGCTATGTTAGCTGCTTGAGTCTCGGGGTCTTCTGGCTCCGTGTCAGAGCGGCTTCCGTCAGGGCCGTTCCACCGCCGATACTTTGGTCTTCCTTGAGTCTGCAATCCCCACTGCTTTTTCCAGGCGCCAACACCTCGTCTCCGTCTTTTTCGACCTCTCCAGAGCATATGACGCGACGTGGCGGCACCATATTCTCGCCACGTTGCAAGGGTGGGGTCTCAGGGGCTCTCTCCCCATTTTTATTCAGAATTTTTTTTCTGTTCGGACATTCCGCGTTTTAATTGGCACGGCGTTCCACAGGGCTCTGTATTGAACGTGCCCCTTTTTCTTGTGGTCATTGGTGGCCTTGCAACAGCAGTAGGGTAGTCTGTCTCACCCACGTTATATGCTGACGATTTCTGCATCTTTTTCAGCTCTTGCACCATTAATATTGCAGAACATAGGTTGCAGGGAGCCATACGCAAGGCGCAGGCATGGGCCCTAGCCCATGGGTTTCAATTTTCTCCTGCGAAGACTTGTGTTATGCACTTTTGTCGACGTCGACCTGTCCATCCCCACCCTGAGCTCTATCTTCAGGATGCCATGCTCAGGGTTGTTGACTCTTACCGTTTTCTGGGATTGCTGTTCGATGCCCGGCTTACTTCTACATATTCTTCAGTCCGCTACCTCGGCGACACAACTTGGGGTTCAGATTGTAATACGCTGCTACAGCTCTACAAAGCCCTTGTGCTGTCCCGACTGGATTATGGGAATGTGGCGTATGGCTCAGCATCGCCCTCAGTGTTGCAGCTGCTGGACCCCGTTCACCGCTGTGGAGTTCGACACGCGACAGGAGCATTCCGCACCAGCCCTGTTAATAGGCTACTTGCTGAGGCTGGGGTTCCTCCACTTCGCATTCGGCGTCAACAACTGTTAGCCAACTATGCTGCCTATGTCCGTTGTTCGCTCCATCACCCTAACTACCGTCTCCTTTTCGCTAATGCGGCAGTCCATATCCGACACCGGCGGCCGCGATCAGGCCATACAATTGGGATCCGTGTTAGGTCACTCCTTAGTGAACTAGAGTCCTTGCCTCTTCCATCTGCTTTTCAGGTCCACCCACATACACCACCTTGGTGTATTCGTCGGCTGGGCTGCAGCTCTCACGATGGCAAAAGGATTCAGTTCCTCCTGCAGTCTTGCGCCGCCAATTTATTGCTCTCCTCGACGCATCCCGCGACTCGGAGGTTCTCTATACCGATGGCTCGATGGTTGATGGCTGTGTGTGGTACTCTTATGTTTATGCGCACTATGTAGACCAGCGCTCCTCGCCAGAAGGCTGCAGTGTTTACACCGCAGAGCTAACAGCCATTTTTCGTGCCCTTGAGCGTATTCGTACCAGCACTGGAGAGTCTTTTGTCATTTGCAGTGACTCTCTCAGTAGTCTGCAGGCTCTTGGCCAGTGCTACCCACTCCATCCCATTGGTGTTGCCATCCAGGAGTCCGTTCATGCTCTTGAACAGTGTGGACGTTCGGTGGTATTCATATGGACCCCTGGACACATTGGGATAGCGGGAAACAAACTCGCTGACAAGTTAGCTAAAGAAGCTACCCTAAAACTGACGTTGGAGATCGGTCTCCCGGAAACTGATCTCCGATCGGTGTTGCGCCGTCGGGTCTTTGGGATGTGGGCAGACGAATCGCGCACTCTGTCTGTACCCAACAAGTTGTGGCGAGTAAAGGAGACCACGGCCGTGTGGGGTTCCTCCATGCGGGCCTCTCGCAGGGACTCTGTTACCCTCTGTAGGCTCGTCATTGGTCACTCTTGGCTGACGCATGGTCGTCTGCTGCGTCGAGAGGACCCCCCCCCCCCCCCCACATTGTCGCTGTGGTGCAACCATGACGGTGGCCCATCTGTTGTTGGAATGTCCTCTTTTAACTACTCTCAGGCGAGCTTTTAATCTCCAGGGTGATTTATCATCTCTTTTAGGTAACAATGTCTCTATGGCATATCGGGTTTTAATTTTTATTCGCGCAAGCGGCTTTTATAGGTCCATTTAATTTTATTACATCACCCTCTTTTGAGCTGTATCTTTTAATTAGTTTTGTGTTGTAATTTGACTACACCCTAATCTTTTTGGCTGAAGGTTTTAACGTGTTGTAGAATGGCTGGCTCATCCTTTTATTTTCGTGGCCACGATCCTCTGCTGTACAGTTTTAATTCTTTCTGCCTTTCTCCTCTATGTTGTATTTGTTGCTGTGCTCCATTTTCCATGTTGCTTTATTATTGACCATGGGGATTTTCTTCCCCTGGAATTTTTCTCTTGTGCTTCGCATGACTAATGGATGGTTTCACTGTGCTCTGTGTGTTTATGAAACAAGGGACCGATGGCCTATACAGTTTGGTCCCTTTAATCTTCAAACCAACCAACCAACCATCTATATTGATATTCAACTGCCATCCCCTGTACCATGAGTCAATTCGTTGCAGATCCTCCTGCATTTCAGTACAATTTTCCATTGTCCCAATCTCTCGATATACTACAGCATCATCCGCAAAAAGCCTCAGTGAACTTCCGATGTTATCCACAAGGTCATATATATATATTGTGAATAGCAACAGTCCTATGACACTCCCCTGCAGCACACCTGAAATCACTCTTACTTCGGAACACTTCTCTCCATTGAGAATGACATGCTGCATTCTGTTATCTAGGAACTCTTCAATCCAATCGCACAACTGGTCTGATAGTCCATATGCTCTTACTTAGTTCGTTAAACTACTGTGGGGAACTGTATCAAACGCCTTGCGGAAGTCAAGAAACACGTTATCTACCTGGGAACCCATGTCTATGGCCCTCTGACTCTCGTGGACGAATAGCGCGAGCTGGGTTTCACACGATCGTCTTTTACGAAACCTATGCTGATTCCTACAGAGTAGGTTTCTGGTCTCCAGGAAAATCATTATACTCGAACAGGGTATGTGTTCCAAAATTCTGCAACTGATCGACGTTATAGATATAGGCCTGCAATTCTGCACATCTGTTCGACGTCCCTTTTTGAAAACGGGGATGACCTGAGCCCTTTTTCAATCCTTTGGAACGCTACGCTTTTCTAGAGACCTACGGTACACCGCTACAAGAAGGGGGGCAAGTTCCTTCGCGTACTCTGTGTAAAATCGAACTGGTATCCCATAAGGTCCAGCGGCCTTTCCTCTTTTGAGCAATCGTAATCGTTTTTCTATCCCTCTGTCATCTATTTCGATATCTATCATTTTGTCATCTGTGTCTAGAGAAGGAACTACAGTGCAGTCTTCCTCTGTGAAACAGCTTTGAAAAAAGACATTTAGTATTTCGGCGTTTAGTCTGTCATCCTCTGTTTCAGTACTATCTTGGTCACAGAGTGTCTGGACATTTTGTTTTGATCCACTTACCGCTTTGACATAAGACGAAAATTTCTTAGGATTTTCTGCCAAGTCAGTACATAGAACTTTACTTTAGAATTCACTGAACGCCTCTCGCTTAGCCATCCTCACACTCCATTTCGCTTCGTGTAATTTTTGTCTGTCTGCAAGGGTTTGGCAATGTTTATGTTTGCTGTGAAGTTCCCTTTGCTTCCGCAGCAATTTTCTAACTCGGTTGTTGTACCACGGTGGCTCTTTCCCATCTCTTACGATCTTGCTTGGCACATACTCATCTAACGCATATTGTACGATGGTTTTGAACTTTGTTCACTGATCCTCAACACTATCTGTAGTTGAGACAAAACTTTTGTGTTGAGCCGTCAAGTACTCTGAAATCTGTATTTTGTCACTTCTGTTAAACAGAACAATCTTCCTACCTTTTTTAATATTTCTATATATGGCTGAAATCATCGATGCAGTAACGGCTTTATGATCGCTGATTCCTTGTTATGCGTTAACTTTTTCAAATAGTTCGGGTCTGTTTGTCACGAGAAGGTCTAATATGTTATCGCCAAGAGTCGGTTCTCTGTTTAACTGTTCAAGGTAGTTTTCAGATAATGCACTTAAAAAATTTGATTAGATTATTTGTCCCTGCCACCCGTTATAAACGTTTGGGTCCCCCCTCTGTATGCGACAAATTAAAATCTCCACCCAGATCTATAGCGCGGTCGGGAAATCTACTGGAAATATTTTCCAAATTTTCCTTCAGGTGCTCTGCCACAACAGCTGCTGAGCCAGGGGGCCTATAGAGACATCCAATTACCATGTCTAGGCCTGATTTAACCGTGACTTTCACCCAAATTATTTCACATTTCGGATCTCTGTCAATTTCCTTCGATACTATTGCACTTTCTATCGCTATAAACACGCCTCCCCCTTCACTGTCCAGCCTGTCTCTACGGTGTACATTCCAGTCTGAGTTTAGAATTTCATTACTGTTTACATCTGGTTTCAGCCAACTTTCTGTCCCTAGTACTATGTGGGCATTGTGACCGTTTATTAATGAGAGTAGTTCTTGGACCTTTCTATAGACGCTCCTGCATTTTACTATTACCACATTAATAATGTTATTCTCTGTTGCGTTTTGCTGACTACTACTACCTTGTCACGTCCCTGAAGGTGTCTTGTCGGGCCTAGGGAGAGAATTCTCTAACCTAAAAAAAAACCACATGTCCACTCCACACGTACTCCGCTACCCTTCTAGCCGCTTCCTGCGTTTAGTGCACGCCTGTCCTATTCAGGGGGACCCTACGTTTCTCCACCCGATAGCGGAGGTCGAGAAATTTGCACCCCAGATATCCGCACAATCGTCTGAGGCTCTGATTTAAGCCTTTCACTCGGCTCCAAACCAGAGGATCGCGATCGGTTCTGGGAACGATACTACAAATAGTTAGCTCTGATTCCAACCCGTGAGCGAGGCTTTCCGCCTTCACCAACTCCGTCAACCGCCTGTACGAACTGAGGATGACCTCTGAACCTAGACGGCAGGAGTCATTGGTGCCGACATGAGCAACAATTTGCAGTCGGGTGCACCCAGTGCTCTGTATCGCCGCCGGCAGGGCATCCTCCACATCTCGGATGAGACCCCTCAGCAAACAGACAGAGTGAACACTGGCCTTCTTCCCCGACCTTTCCGCTATTTCCCTAAGGGCCTCCATCACCCGCCTAACATTAGAGCTCCCAATAACTAATAAACCCCTCCCCCCGTGATCCTGCTCGGACCTTGCTGAAGGAGCAGCCACGTGTCCACTCACAGGCAGAGCGGGCGATGCCACACGGCCAGCCTCCACATTGATCCTCCGCTTCGTGCGACGCGAACGTCGCTGAACCCGCCACTCCCCTTGGGGAGAGGGTGGCCCAAGGGCGCCCGGTACCCGCGAAGATGTCTCGACAGCAGGGACAGTGGGTGAAGCATGTAACACCTGGGGTGTACCTTGCGACGCACCAGACTCCCCACTGCCTCTACATTCCGAGGCAGCAGCCTGAAGACGGCTGACCGCGGCCATCAACACGTTCAGCTGTTCGCCAACAGTGGCCAGTTCCTCCTGCGTCCGTACACAGCAGTCACCCATCCTATCCATCCTAAGAAATCAATTTACTGTAGAGAGTTAACTTTTAACTAGACTGCTAATTCACTAAATGTGGCTGATAGCTGACTAAACTGTGGTTACTAGACACTTCTTGTTGAAAACAATGAAAATAAGCACTACCGTTCTCTGGACTGTATTCAAAACAAACACGAAAGCTATGGAACGCTATTACTAGGACTCGAAAATTAAAGCTTCCTAAAAGCAAAAGCACACGGAAGTGACAAGTAAGAAAAACACAGTTATTACGTAAATTAACGTAGCTCGCTGCACAGCAGATGTGAAGCAGAGGGCAGTTACGACGACACTGCTTCTGCTTACTCCATAAAAAATATCCAAATGTAACATTATGTGATTGCCTTATCATTTTAAATCGTTCATTAATCGAGCAGTCGCTGGGCAACAGCTACAGTTAGCAAATAATGTTGCGAGAATGTAAAAGGTGGACGACCTGTGACGTAACGTGTTTATTGTCGAAGCGCCGTCAGAGATGCAGTGAGTTATTGACTTTGAAAACCACGGCGCGAAAAACGGACAGAAGAAGAACACTTTTACACATTTCTTTTTTTTTATGTACGGGATATTCTCGATGAACAGTTACTCATTCTTCTCTTGTCTCTTGTAACTTGTGTCGGGCGCGCATGTCTTGCCGCCGTATTATTATCGTTAAAAATAATATTATTTTAGTGTAAAGTAAAGTGCAATACTAAAAGTGTAATACTGCATACCAGTAAATTTATTGTGCGACGTGTATGTGAAAACGTCAAAGGAATTATTGTCATTATCAGAAGAGAAGTGCCAGTCAAAACGGCATCCATGTTAAATTTTTCCTTGCAGTGTAAGTTCTTCTATTAATTGCCATAAATTCAGATTTAAATGGAATTGGAGTATGGACTATTTATTTAGTGTAGAATCTATGTCTCACTCATTCATGAAGTTATTTAATTTTCTGAATGTTTCTGCCAAATAGAGAGTTCACAGTCACGAATTCTTTCGTCGAAACCGCACGGAAGTTGTATGCGGCGAAATATTTTCTCCGCGCCACATTCTACTGGTAAATGCATGGTAAACTACGGTCCCTTAGGAAATTCATGTTGAGCTATCCAAAAGTAATTATACACTCCTGGAAATTGAAATAAGAACACCGTGAATTCATTGTCCCAGGAAGGGAAACTTTATTGACATATTCCTGGGGTCAGATACATCACATGATCACACTGACAGAACCACAGGCACATAGACACAGGCAACAGAGCATGCACAATGTCGGCACTAGTACAGTGTATATCCACCTTTCGCAGCAATGCAGGCTGCTATTCTCCCATGGAGACGATAGTAGAGATGCTGGATGTAGTCCTGTGGAACGGCTTGCCATGCCATGTCCACCTGGCCCCTCAGTTGGACCAGCGTTCGTGCTGGACGTGCAGACCGCGTGAGACGACGCTTCATCCAGTCCCAAACATGCTCAATGGGGGACAGATCCGGAGATCTTGCTGGCCAGGGTAGTTGACTTACACCTTCTAGAGCACGTTGGGTGGCACGGGATACATGCGGACGTGCATTGTCCTGTTGGAACAGCAAGTTCCCTTGCCGGTCTAGGAATGGTAGAACGATGTACCGTGCACTATTCAGTGTCCCCTCGACGATCACCAGAGGTGTACGGCCAGTGTAGGAGATCGCTCCCCACACCATGATGCCGGGTGTTGGCCCTGTGTGCCTCGGTCGTATGCAGTCCTGATTGTGGCGCTCACCTGCACGGCGCCAAACACGCATACGACCATCATTGGCACCAAGGCAGAAGCGACTCTCATCGCTGAAGACGACACGTCTCCAATCGTCCCTCCATTCACGCCTGTCGCGACGCCACTGGAGGCGGGCTGCACGATGTTGGGGCGTGAGCGGAAGACGGCCTAATGGTGTGCGGGACCGTAGCCCAGCTTCATGGAGACGGTTGCGAATGGTCCTCGCCGATACCCCAGGAGCAACAGTGTCCCTAATTTGCTGGGAAGTGGCGGTGCGGTCCCCTACGGCACTGTGTAGGATCCTACGGTCTTGGCGTGCATCCGTGCGTCGCTGCGGTCCGGTCCCAGGTCGACGGGCACGTGCACCTTCCGCCGACCACTGGCGACAACGTCGATGTACTGTGGAGACCTCACGCCCCACGTGTTGAACAATTCGGCGGTACGTCCACCCGGCCTCCCGCATGCCCACTATACGCCCTCGCTCAAAGTCCGTCAACTGCACATACGGTTGACGTCCACGCTGTCGCGGCATGCTACCAGTGTTAAAGACTGCGATGGAGCTCCGTATGCCACGGCAAACTGGCTGACACTGACGGTGGCGGTGCACAAATGCTGCGCAGCTAGCGCCATTCGACGGCCAACACCGCGGTTCCTGGTGTGTCCGCTGTGCCGTGCGTCTGATCATTGCTTGTACAGCCCTCTGGCAGTGTCCGGAGCAAGTATGGTGGGTCTGACACACCGGTGTCAATGTGTTCTTTTTTCCATTACCAGGAGTGTATTTTGAATAGGCATTTGCTCTCCTCTGCAATGCAACTTCCGACTGATCAGACGATCCAACAAGAGGCAGCCGCACACGGTCGGCGTTCGCAAATATATTTCCACCGCTGATTATAGCTATATGTTGCAGCACAAAATAACATATTTTTATAATTAGCGACTACGAACGGGGACGTTTATAACGTATGTTTTTGTATACACATTACGTAAACATATCGTTATAACAGTAGATGTGAAGCAGACGGCAGTTACGACGACACTGCTTCTGCTTACTCTATAAAAAATATCCAAAAGTTCCTCATCCGTTCTTGTCAAGTACCTCCACTCTGTCGTAGAATTTCTTCGTGAGCGAATTCATGCAACAGGGAAATACTTGGCAGGAATGAATGGGGAATTTTTGAACATTTTCTAACGACAGGATGAAGTATGCAGCAAGCAGCGTGCATCGGAACAAGAGAGACAGCATGACCCACAGGAATAGGCAAAACAAACTCGACTGTTGCACTGAGCGACAGAAGAAAAAGTTCGCAAGACGCGGGAAGCGGGTTGACAAGGCGATTCCCGACATGTCACGAACAGTGGTCAACCTCATGAACGACAACTGACCACAAAGGAACGGTCTGTCAGTCAATAAGGGGAGACCAAGGCAGCCATCAGACTTTCCTTGTATCCGTTTGTGTCGGAAAGTAAACCGATTTTGAGACATATTAAAAGTTTCTGAATGGGGAGGAATTATTTAGTTTCACATGAGTGATTTAGTAGTTCAGTTTTTAAATCTGTATGTATTAATTTAATTTATTCCGCAGAGTTCTTGCGTTTTTCTCCATGTCTAGAGTTCCGTAGCGCGTGTGGGTTGCCCTGTGTTTCTCCGTGTAGTGCAGTTTTCCACGCTCTTTAGTATGGATAGAGACTGTAATTGCTGTGTGCACATGCGAGACGAATTGGTGACACTTCGCTCACAGCTCCAGGCTGTGATGGCTTCAGTTACACAGCTTCAAGCAGCAGTGGATGGGCATCACTTCCCAGAGGGCCACATGTAGTCTTACAAACAGGATCCAGGTGTTCTCTGTGGCTGACACTGTTCCTTATGCATATGCAGTTGCGTGTCCTGTTTCAGAGGAAGAGCGAAGGCTGCAGCGAACCAGAGTTTGTGGCTCATGCTGGTACCAGCGATGTGTGTAGCTTTAGGGTGGAAGAAATTCTCAAGTTTCTAGTCGGCATCGGAAATTGTAAAGGCTGTCAGTCTGGCTTGTGAGATAAAAGCAGAGTTCACCATTTGCAGCAAAGTCGACAGGACCGATAGCGAACCTCTGGTACAGAGCTGACGGGAGGGTCAGAATCAGAGGTTCAGATGGTTCTGCGATCGTGTAGGCTGCAGATTCTCGACATGCGCCTCAGCACTGTTGTGTTTCGGGTTCCGTTGAATAGGACTACACTATACGCAAGAGGCTGCTAACGGGTAGCAGGGGTTGTGTGGCATGGACTGGTCGGTTTTTTAGGTTAGAGGGTCCTGGGAAAACACAAAATGGGTTTCAGTCACAAAGGGTGCAGGTCGAACACAGGATGAATGTAGATTCAGGAACCATCAGTAAAACAGTTGTAAATTGTCGTAGCGGTGTTGGGAAAGCACCAGAGCTCCAAGCGCTAATAGAAAACACTGATGCATAGATCGTCATAGGCACTGAAAGCTGGCTAAAGCCGGAGATAAGTTCAGCCGAAATTTTTGCAAAGAACCTAATGGTGTTCCGAAAGCATTGGCTAAACACAGTAGGCGGTGGCATGTTTGTTGCTGTTAGAAGTAGTTTAGCTTGTCACGAAATGGAAGTAGATAGTTCCTGCAGGTTAGTATGGGCACCGGTTATTGTTGGCAACCGGAATATAATAATAATTGGATCCTTTTACCCACCTCTCCATTCAGATGATGCAATTGCTGAAGAAGTTGAAGAAAACTTGAATTTGATTTCAAACACGTACATGACTCAAACAATTACAGTTAGTGGTGACTTCAACTTACCCTCGATGTGTTGGCGAAAATGCAAGTTTAATTCCGAAATTGTGCTAAACGCACATCCTCTGAAAATTATTTCGAGCAGTTAGTTCACGAGTCCATGAGAATAGTAAACGGTTGTGAAAACGCACCTAACCTCTTAGCAACAAGACGTCCTGAGCTAATAACGAATATCACAACGGATACTGGGATTGGTGAACGCAGCGTTGTCGTAGCGGGGCTGAATATGGTAAACCCCACATATTCCAAAAATAAATGGATAATACACCTATTCAACAACAGATAACAACAGATAAAAACTCACTTGACGTCTTCCTGAGAGAGAATCTCAACGGCTTCCAAATTAACAACGTAAGTGTAGACAAGATGTGGCTTAAATTTAAAGAAATAGTATCGGCAGCAATTGAGAGATTTATACCAAATAAATTAACAAACGACCGAGCTGAGCCTCCTTGGTACGGGTCAGAACACTGTTGCAGAAACAACTAAAAAAACATGTCAAATTTAAACTAACGCAAAATATCCAAGATAGGCGATTTTTTACAGAAGCTCGAAATTTAGCGCGGACTTCAGTGTGAGATGCTTACAGTACTTTCTACAACGAGACCTTGTCTCCAAACCTGGCAGAGAGATTCTCGTCGTATGTAAAGTATGACAGAATTAGAATCAGTAATAGCTGCAAACATGGCTAACTCAGAAGTAGATATCCTCGGAGTAGTGAAGCAACTTAAATCACTTAATAAATGCAAATCTTCCAGTCCATACTGTATAACAGTTAGGTTCTTTTCAAAGCATGGTCCATACTCAATAGCTCCATAATTAACAATAGTTCCGTAATTAACAATTACATACAACCGCTCGCTAGACGAAAGATCCGTACCCATGGACTGGAAAGTTGCACGTGTCACACCAGTATTTAAAAAAAGTCAGCAAGAGTAACGCACTATACTACAGGCCCATATCATTAACATCGATATGCAGCAGAATTTTTGAACATGTATTGTGTTTGAACATTACGAATTACCTCGAAGAGAACGATCTATTAACACGCAGTCAACACGGATTTAGAAAACATCGTTCTAGTGAAACGCAAAAAGCTCTCTACTCACACGAAGCATTGAGTGCTATTGACAAGTGATTTCTAATTGATTCCGTATTTATAGATTTTCAGCAGGCTTTTGACACTGTGGCACACAAGCAGCTTGTAGTCAAACTGCGTGCTTATCGAATATCGTCTCAGTTATGTGACTGAATTTAGGAGACAATCTGAGCAACTGTCTTAAGTTGTTTGCAGATGAAGCTGTCATTTATAGCCTAGTAAAGTCATCAGAAGATGAAAAGATGTTGCAAATCGATTTAGAAAAATATAGAAATGGTGCGAAGATTGACAATTGACCCTAAATAATGAAAAGTGTCAGGTCATTCCAGGGAGTGTTAAAAGGAATGCGTTAAACTTCAGATACACTATAAATCAGTCAAATGTAAATGCCGTAACTTCAACTAGATACCTAGGAATTAGAATTACTAACAACTTATGGTTCATGTTTCATGGTTATATAATGGTACGACAGAGATTTAGGAACCACGTTTTAAACTGTAAGACATTTCCAGGGGCAGATGTGGACTCTGACCACAATCTGTTGGTTATGACCTGTAGATTAAAACTGAAGAAACTGCAAAAAGGTGGGAATTTAAGGAGATGGGACCTGGATAAACTGACTAAACCAGAGGTTGTACAGAGTTTCAAGCTTTGAGGGTAGCTTTGAGGGATGAAGTAGTGAAGGCAGCAGAGGATCAAGTAGGTAAAAAGACGAGGGCTAGTAGAAATCCTTGGGTAACAGAAGAAATATTGAATTTAATTGATAAAAGGAGAAAATATAAAAAGGCAGTAAATGAAGCAGGCAAAAAGGAATACAAACGTCTCAAAAATGACATCGACAGGAAGTGCAAAATGGCTAAGCAGGGATAGCTAGAGGACAAATGTAAGGATGTAGAGGCTTATCTCACTAGGGGTAAGATAGATACTGTCTACAGGAAAATTAAAGAGACCTTTGGAGAAAAGAGGACCACTTCTATGAATGTTAAGAGCTCAGATGGAAACCCAGTTCTAACCCAGGAAGGGGAAGCAGAAAGGTGGGAGGAGTATATAGAGGGTCTATACAAGGGCGATGTACTTGAGGATAATATTATGGAAATGGAAGAGGACGTAAACGAAGATAAAATGGCAGATACGATACTACGTGAAGAGTTTGACAGAGCACTGAGAGACCTGAGTCGAAACAAGGCCCCCGGAGTAGACAACATTCCATTAGAACTACTGACGGCCTTGGGAGAGCCAGTCCTGACAAAACTGTACCATCTGGTGAGCAAGATGTATGAGACAGGCGAAATACCCTCAGACTTCAAGAAGAATATAATAATTGCAATCCCAAAGAAAGCAGGTGCTGACAGATGTGAAAATTACCGAACTATCAGTTTAATAAGTCACAGCTGCAAAATACTAACGCGAGTTCTTTATTGACGAATGGAGAAACTAGTAGAAGCCGACCTCGGGGAAGATCAGTTTGGATTTCGTAGAAATGTTGGAACACGTGAGGCAATACTGACCCTACAGCTTATCTTAGAAGCTAGATTAAGGAAGGGCAAACCTACGTTTCTAGCATTTGTAGAGCTTTTGACAATGTTGACTGGAATACTCTCTTTCAAATTCTGAAGGTGGCAGGGGTAAAATACAGGAAGCGAAAGGCTGTTTACAATTTGTACAGAAACCAGATGGCAGTTATAAGAGTCGAGGGACATGAAAGGGAAGCAGTGGTTGGGAAAGGAGTGAGACAGGGATGTAGTCTATCCCCGATGTTATTCAATCTGTATATTGAGCAAGCAGTGAAAGAAACAAAAGAAAAATTCGGAGAAGGTATTAAAGTCCATGGAGAAGAAATAAAAACTTTGAGGTTCGCCGATGACATCGTAATTCGGTCAGAGACAGCAAAGGACTTGGAAGAGAAGTTGAATGGAATGGACAGCGTCTTGAGATGAGTATATAAGATGAACATCAACAAAAGCAAAACGAGGATAATGGAATGTAGTCGAATTAAGTCGGGTGATGCTGAGGGAATTAGATTAGGAAGTGAGACACTTAAAGTAGTAAAGGAGTTTTGCTATTTGGGGAGCAAAATAACTGATGATGGTCGAAGTAGAGAGGATATAAAATGTAGACTGGCAATGGCAAGGAAAGCGTTTCTGAAGAAGAGAAGTTTGTTAACATCGAGTATAGATTTAAGTGTCAGGAAGTCATTTCTGAAAGTATTTGTATGGAGTGTAGCCATGTATGGAAGTGAAACATTGACGATAAATAGTTTGGACAAGAAGAGAATAGAAGCTTTCGAAATGTGGTGCTACAGAAGAATGCTGAAGATTAGGTGGGTAGATCACATAACTAATGAGGAAGTATTGAATCGGATTCGGGAGAAGAGAAGTTTGTGGCACAACTTGATCGGTTGGTAGGACATGTTCTGAGGCATCAAGGGATCACAAATTTAGTATTGGAGGGCAGCGTGGAGGGTAAAAATCGTAGAGGGAGACCAAGAGATGACTACACTAAGCAGATTCAGAAGGATGTAGGTTGCAGTAGGTACTGGGAGATGAAAAAGCTTGCACAGGATTGAGTAGCATGGAGAGCTGCATCAAACCAGTTTCAGGACTGAAGACCACAACAACAACAACAACAACAACAACTTAAACTAGAAAGAACACGTAAAAAATGTTGTGGGGAAGGCAAACCAAAGACTGCTTTCTATTGGCAAAACATTTAGAAAATGTAAGGTATCTGCTGAAGAGACTGCCCACACTACGCTTGCCCATCATCTTCTGGAGTAGTGCATAGCAGCCTAGGATCCGAACCATATAGGATAATCGGAGAACATCGAAAAAGTGCAAAGAAGAACAACACGTTTGGTATTATCCCGAAATAGGGGACGGAGTGTCACGGACATGATTCAGGGTTTGGGGTGGGCATCATTAAAACAAAGACGTTTCCATTGCGGAGCAATCTTATCACGAAATTTAAATCACCATCTTACTACTCTTGATGCGAAAATATTTTGAGAAGCCGACATAGATAGGGAGAAACTATCATCATACTAAAATAAGGGACATCAGAACTCGGACGGAAAGAAATAGGTGTTCGTTTCTTCCGCCCTTTTTTCGAGACTGGAATAATAGAGAACTATTGTGAAGGTGGCTCGATGAACCCTCTGCCAAGCACTTACGTGTGATTTTCCTGAGTATCCATGTCGTTGTAGATTTAGATGTTGATGAAAGAGGTGACGAAATGTGCACTAAAATCGCCAAGATACTGTGTCCAGCAAAACCAGATGCTATCAATGTGAAGAAAGAAGAGTTACAAAGTATCAAGAGTATTAACTCTGACTAAACTAATCTTTGTTGATCCATCGAGGAAGCAGGACAGCGGTCAGTCAAACAGTTAAGAAAGAAAACCGCGGTGTAATTCTAGACGTTCTTTTACTTTACTTTCACAACCAGTTTCGCTAATTCAGTATGCCATTTTCAGGCCCAACTTCGTGTATAGATTTTGAAACGTATCGATATTAGCACACCGGAGCCATGAGCATCTGATGTCTTGAATTCGAATTCCAACTACTTGCTCTGTAGACTTGACAACTCCTGAGCACACCTGCAATCGTTCCCAGTTGTTGTCAAGTACTTGGAATACGATGGCGCTACATCCAGATACTGACGGCTCTGGCGTACCAATGACGACACGTTTTATATCTATACATGAGGCGCATAGGGGACTTGAAGATGGCATGTTGAATTGCGCAAATTTATTCTGCACCTAAATTATAATAAAATAACATCTCGAATTACACTGCTGTTCGGCGAATTTTATGAATTAAATGTCTGGCAAGTGTATATTGGTGTTGCCTGCCGGTAAGTCATCCGCGACTGTCGTAGTGAAGACCGAAGGCCACGAGCAGAAAATATGGGACCTGTTAGATCCGAAAACGTAGCGAAAAGTTAGTGCAGTCCTGACGCAGAGGATAACACCGAATACGAGTCAGTTAATCAAGGTGTCTTTTCCTTTGGACGTCGTACAGAGGAATCTGCCCAACACGGAAGCCCAACCACCTCCGATGTATATATTACCGACGATACATGAGAACAATATCCCATTAAGAGTGACTGATAGCGCTTCTGCTTTTAGCTGAGCTCCTTCACGTATGTCTCACCACGAGCTATTTTACGTGGAATAGCAACTTCCACGAACTTCTACGAATAGTTGGAAGGCGTTGCCACAGGTATTCCACCTACTTACTGGTTGCCAACTTCTTAGTGAAATACTCTGAAGCCCATGCACTGATTCTGGCACCTCGTAAACATAAGGCGTGGTATAGACATGTCAGTGATATCTTCGTTCTGTGGAGCCGTGATGAGAAAGAGCTCTTCTAAGACACCTGTACAGTCCTCATGGCAACATAAAATATGCTGTAGATGTAGCAAAGGACCAACAGCTACTTTTCATAGATGTTCTGGAAGCGAGGGATAGTAAAAACCTGCACCATAAACAGACAGACACGTGCCGATACCCACACAAGGAATCAAATCATCACCTGAGCCAGGAAAAAGGCTGGAGTAACACGCTGGTAACGCGAGCGTGACGAATGTGTGAGCAGCAGAACCTCAGACGCGAGATGCAGCACCTGGAAAGCATTCTGAGAAGCAGTGGGTATTCCAGTCAAACACTCGGTGAAGAGACGCATGATTAAAAGAAATGTCGATTACGATCGTGTATTGTTCAAACACTGCGTAAAGGTTATTCATAAACAGACAAAGATGATAAAAGAGTATCTCATCTCGGCAAAGCAGGAAAGGGACCCACTTACAGTGTCGTGAACACATCGAAGCCACGCACATGTGGAAAAGTGTTTGTTGCAATGACTGGATGGTCAGTCATCGCCAGGAGCGCCGAACATAAGCGGCACTGCAGGCTGGGCCAGGGGGAGTGATAGGCTGTGGCATGAGGCCGGCCGTGCAGTGGGAGCTACCAACACCCAAGTTCTTGCGGAGAGAAGAGCTATTACTTCCGCTTGTTCAGGGGAGCTATAGAAATAAACACACATAGCGACATCTGCAAAAACAAAGAAGAAAGTTTCAGGTTGAACGAATCCTGGATTCCTGTGCTTTAGAGAACCACAGTTGTAGGTAGCAAGAGGAGAACCACAGCGATAATGACTACAGGAAAGCAGTTTGTGAAGCTGCATATATTCAGGGACAAATTTCATTGATTTATGACCCCTCCACTTAACGTATTGTTATGCTAATTGATTTATGACCTCCTGGGGATAATTCGTCCCTTTGACAGCCCAGCACCAACTTCCCATCCCTTTCCAACTCCCCAAACCCTCTTTAGCTACTAAAGTACAGCTCTGTAACGTATTGTTATGTCTATCGGGCAGGTCCCCATCACACCGCAATGTGCCTCTAGTGTGCTGACCCTCCCTATTCAGAATGAAGAGGTTGCATTCATTTACCACGTCAGGCACTAGTTTCCCTCTGTCGTCACTTCTATTTGAGCTCCACATGGGGGATTTTGCGTTGATATCAGTTAGAATGAGCAGCCTTTTCTTTCTGAGTGTCGTGGAATGTCTTTTATTTTATCTAAGAAAGGTTCTATATCATACGAGTACTGAGCGTAAGTAGACGACATGAATCATACATCCTGTCCGTCTGTTATTTCTGCTGTGGCAATGTGTTCACAGCAAAATCTAGTGATCTGTGTTACTATGAGGTTTTTACTAACTACTATTATCGCGGCTTTCGCGTTTGGTGTTCCAGCTATTGTAATGTTATGTGAGGGGAGCCCTGAAAATTTCCCGCGTCGCACAAAAGGTTCCTGAACGCTGACGATGTCTCCTTTTGTTTCTTCTAAGAGCCTACCTAGTTCCATGTTTACTAGGGTACTGCCCTGGCAGTTTAGTTGTATTACCTTCAGAAGGGATATCTAGTGAAGGAAGAACATTTGGGTGTGGTTTCTTTAAAATACAGAAAAACACGTCCATGTGCTTTCACGAAGTCCTCGTATACTTTCTCTAGGTTTAGGCCCTCTCCCCTTCGCGCTCATGCCTCCCCTAGAAGCTTACATAGCTCTTTGGGGTTCGTTGGGAGATTTTCAACTCTTAGGATCATCTTGTCACTTTGATCTGTAGTTGGAAAGCTGAGCATTTCCCCTGATAGTGACTTGTTGTTTCTGATCTCTGCCGGCTGGAGTGGCCAAGCGGTTCAATGCACTGTAGTCTCGAACCGCGCGACCGCTGCGGCCGCAGGTTCGAATCCTTCCTCGGGCATGGATGTGTGTGATGTCCTTAGGTTAGTTAGGTTTAAGTAGTTCTAAGTTCTAGGGGACTGATGACCTCAGCAGTTCCATAGTGCTCAGAGCCATTTCAACCATTTTACTGACATCTACCGGGAACTGGTTCGTAAAATGTGACTGTTGTATGTCCGTTTCTGTGTTGTTTGTGTCTCGTGTTGAGCCGGTGCAGGATTTGTTTTTCTGTTCAGCTACATTACTGTTTTGTTTTTCGTAGTAACTGGGTACGCTACTCCGTAGACAAGACGAACTGATGTAATATAGGGTCTACATTTGGTTGTATCATATTCTACTTGTTGCGCGGGTAGTGTGCAATTGTCTGTGGTGTTGGGTTTCTTGTGAACTCAATGACAGCTTCATTCTCAGAATGTTCAGGGACGTCGTTGTATTTCTCCGTACTGCCTCGCAGAATTTCGTCTTCCAGTTCGTCAAGTCGTAAAAGGAGACCAGCCTGGAAGGTGGCCCAATCAGACACGTGATGTTTCAGGTGCCTGGCAACCTCATATTCTACATGCACAGATCGTCTATATAGTCGGTAATGCTGAAGTACCTGCACTGTATTGTCTCCCAGCACTGAGGCATTACATTAGTACCGGTATCTGCATTTGGGGGTTGTAATACCCCCATGTGTTGCCGCCAGCCTCTCATCCTAGTAGACGGCGATTTGTACCTTTGTCTGTTTGTGTTATTGGTTACGTCTGTTCCTGGGTGTGTTAGAAGGGTGGGTTTCTGACAGTTATGGTAGCACCCCTTATTAATGGACGTTGTCCAGGATATCGTATTCGGTGCACTCTATTTGTCTTTCGTGGAGCTGTTTATAAAAATGGTTTAAATGGCTCTGAGCACTATGGGACTTACATCTATGGTCATCAGTCCCCTAGAACTTGGAACTACTTAAACCTAACTAACCTAAGGACATCACACAACACCCAGTCATCACGATGCAGAGAAAGTCCCTGACCCAGCCGGGAATCGAACCCGGGAACGCGGGCGCGGGAAGTGAGTACGCTACCGCACGACCACGAGCTGCGGACAGGTGTTTATATGTAGGACAGTGTGGCATCTCTGCTTTATCGCGTGTTCTATTTCAGTGTTTGCATAGTATACAGCCTACAGGATTCTCCTGCCTGCATTCTAACTTCTTGTGTCCCGGTTTTGCACATTTTACACATATTGGATCTTTGTCGTAACGCTCCGATGGGTGACCGAAGCCCTAACAATTAAAACATTTTTGTACAGCAACAAAGTCGTTGATGTACAAAGATTCGAATTGAATAAAAAAAGCTTTCTTTTTGAAGCAGCAGTAATCGTACTCTTGGCGGCACTTCTAGAATATCGTTAACTGTACTTTTGCCGTTTGGTCCTGTTTTAAATTTTATTTTAACTTCGTTATCGAACTCGCGTTCACTCAGGTTTGTATCGTAGAGCTCTTCCAAGAATTCCTGGTCAGTTAAATATGTTGAGACATGGTGCAATGGCAGCAGGTGTCTGCACTTGTTGGGTTCTTCACACCTAATATCCTTAAGCTGTGCTGTTTTTTCTGTTATCTTTTTCTTGTCTAGTTGTGAGTCTGTTTCTATTATTACGGTGTTTGCTGTTGACCTGATTGGACTTGCTTTGGGGTTAGTTGTTTTAGTGATGGTTTCTTTAATGGTTCTCGCATGTTGGTTGGTTTCTGATTTAAAGAAAAGTGTGCTGGACTGTTTAGCTTCTGTTGTCGAATGCGTTGCTCTACTTTGCTTTTAGGTTTTGCAATCGGATCGGCAGCCGCAACCGCTGCAAATGAGAGTGGGAGGGATTTATTTTCTGACTTTCGGATTTGAGTTCCGGTATTTCTTTTTCCAGGCGCTAAATGCCTTCCTGGGCATCTGGTGTGTTTGCAACCGCTAGTTCATTTCTGTCCTGAGCTCTTCATTTTGTCCGTAAAGCCTCTCTTGGCCTAGTACGAGTGCCTAAATTTTGTCTCTAACCTGCGATGTAACTGTGGTTGACGCTATTTTTTGTTTTAGTTCATTCTGGAACTCCGCTAAGACCTCATCTACACCGCTTATCATTTTAGTTTCCATTTTCTTTATTTTTGGAATTAAGTCTTCACTAGATACCACTCGTCTTATCGGCCTCGTGTACGTCAGAGTCGCATCCATGTTTTGACGTCCTCCGAGTGATGTTTAGCTCACAATGATTCCGGGAGCGCGTTCGGCATTTTCCAAAGTAGCGGCAGCTGCCGCCAGCTTGGACCAGGTTCTCTGCCCCAGTGTCCGCGAATACTCGAATTCTCGCGGACGTGGAGCTTAACAGAATGCGCCCTGGCCGTCCGGCCTGTGGCCTTGAATCGCAGCCGACAGGCCGCACTGTTGAATCGCTCATTGTTGTACGCCTGCGGTCTCACAGAGTGCGGCTTTGAAGCACCCGCAACCGGCGTGCTGCAGCTGCCGCCGCCGGGTTGTGACAGATTACAGATTCCCCCCAAGCCGGAGCGGCTGCTTGCCTCTGTTGATGCATTCAAGTGCTCTGCTGTCACACTGGAAGCAGCGGCGTGAGACAGTTTTTGCCTTGCAGCTCATAGTGAATGCATCATGGACACAGACTTTATAGAGGAGGTGAGGGAATAGAACTTTTTGTATGATACACGTGATCCTCATTTGGAGGTAGAATACTTTTGCCCTCGATATAATGTTGATAGAAAGCTGAAATCTCAAAAAGAGTGTTGTCACTGTGACGTCCATAACTTCCAATATCAACTACTGTAAACTCCGTAGTATGGATCAACGATCACCAGGAGAACTAGTTAAAAGAAATGTTTGTAACAGAAGAAATGGGATCCAGTATCCTTCGGGCATTTTAACGTGATATGCTTTCCATCTATGCTTCCAAGGCAGTTCGTAAACCCTCAAAGTTCTAGAAATCCTTCTTCAGATGTGTTCCACATCTCTGTCGTAAGATTTGGTAAATACTTGGGTTGTAGAACAGTCCATATTACCTGGCACACGTCTTTCACAATTTCTGCGACTGTTGAACATCCTAATCGAAAAGAAAAAGCTATGGTCTGGTGACTGTCGCCTGTACCTTGTATCTGGAAAAGATTAAAATAAATAATGCCGATAGAACGAATAGATAACTTAACGACCAAAGATAAGTTTGTTTAAATCAATTACAATGTTATAAATACAATGAAAGAGAACAATCTATCTAGTAGAAAGTTCTCTCTAGCGGGACATACGGAACTAGATGTTAGTATCGTTTGCTGTATTCGTAAACAGTGCAGATAAATTTCACTCCACTCGTTACTACATTGTGGGATAGCACTTTCTTCCGCCGAACCTTTGATATGATACAGCAAAACTGAAATGGAATAAATTGTATGACTTCTGTATGAAGCCAAAGAGGCCACAAATGGTAAAACTCAAACAAATGGCTAGTCTGTGCCTTTCTCCAGTTCGTTGTTCACTTCTCGGTGCTACCTTTTTATCAGGCGATACAGTTCCTCGAAACATTCTCGCGAAATACAAACACATTTGCAGTACCTATCTTCGTTAGACTCTAGTTCTATACGCAGACGATGGTATTCTCCTAAACCTTGTTCTGCTATTAACGGCCGGCCGCGGTGGTCGTGCGGTTCTAGGCGCTCCAGTCCGGAGCCGCGCTGCTGCTACGGTCGCAGGTTCGAATCCTGCCTCGGGCATGGATGTGTGTGATGTCTTTAGGTTAGTTAGGTTTAATTAGTTCTAAGTTCTAGGGGACTGATAACCACAGCAGTTGAGTCCCATAGTGCTCAGAGCCATTTGAACCATTTGCTATTAACGTCATACACCCAGAATCTCCTCTTCTTGGTGCCATTTCATATTGCTGGTGCGAGTTCTTCCTGGTCCGAGCTACTCATTTCTGCACTTAAATAAACTCGCACAAAGATAACATGTCCCGCGTGAAGCATCCAAATCATCTAACGCCAAGACAATCGCGCTAGGCATGCAAACTCAATAATGGGGTTCAACCCCTTCCACAGTGTAACAGCTGACGCAGCAAGAGTCGCTGGGGCCGGCCGTTGCCTGCGTGGCGCCCCTGGCCGCTGACGGGCCCGGCCTCTCGCAGCGTCGACCGTCGCAACGGCAGGCCGGGTTCTGTCCGGCCAGGCCCTTAGTTAAAAGCCGATGCACACGTCCCAAATGCTTCACGGAGTGAGGCAAAGAGAGCGCACACCGGACGAAATTTTTCGTACGGCAGCCGATTCCCAAATTCTGGATCCGTTGCGCATGTAGTTCGTCTGTAAATAAGAGCCACACGCCAGTTGACAGTAGCTGCGGTGAGCTTCCCGTAGACGGCGCCTGCTGAGTCGGCCGCTGCTGTCTGGGACTCCTGACGCAACCAACAGCTGTGGCTCGCGCAGTCAGCCCGCCGCAACCCGCTCTGTCAGCGCCGCCAGCGTCCGACGTCATTGCAACCCGCTGCACTCCGCGCCGTCAGCAGAAAGCGCAGCGCGTCGCAGCCCACAGACAAGACAACCGCCTCCCGGCCCGCCGACGAAACTTGCGCACGGCACGCAAGAATACATTCACTATCACGGAAAAGAAAGACCTCACACCGTCAAACTACCTATAAACTTTAACACTTAACGTGACTAGGATGACCAGATGCAATTGTTTGAAAAGGAGGGCAAGCAGCTTCAAAAAGGAGGACAAAGGATAAAAAAAAGAGGACACGTCAAACGGGTCAACTGCAGATGAGGGTACCACCCGTCAGATCTGGACAAGTCACGTGACTGCCGGGAATTACTGGTAAAACTAGTACTTGATTGTTAGTGGTGGTCAGCTGGTGATTCCCAGACCAATATTTTTTTTAATTTTAAATTAAAAAAAACATTGATTGTGGTGACAGAGTGGCATCAAATGTTTTTATATTTACGCGCAGTTTTGAGATTTAACGAAGACGGCTGCCTAAACGCCACTCCTGACTGGCTACTTTCATGCGACTCGTCCAAAGCTGTTGCGTGGTATCCTCACCTGCAGTATTCCCCATCAAACACACGTTCAGTTTTAACAAATGAATGTTGTTTACAGGGGTAACATACATACATACATTCTTTGGCGTATAATCCATTGATCTGTAGCTAAAATGATGCCTAACATTATGGAATGCTAATGCTCCTTCTCCAGCAAGAACTCTGTGGCTTATAGCAGCAGATTGTTGTTGCTGAAATAATGTCTCTATCCTAGACATTGAACTGAAAGACTGAAGGTTTTTTTATGCTTCTGAGTGACAATGTGATGTTCACGATCTTGGCCACCTATGCAAGAAATTTAACATTTCAGTGAGAAACCAACATGTATTTCGTTTTATAGCGTTCAGGCAACCAATAAGATTGCGTGTTTCTGCCGGCAATTAAAACTAGTTGTCAATTGTGTGGTAGTTAACTGAGCAATATAAAAAAATTAACAACATTGAGTGTGGTGGCAGTGTGGCGTCAATTGTTTTGTTATGTCAGCAACACGGAATTGTTTACAAAGCGAAAAACGTAAGACAATTCACCTCCCTTCATTCGACGCACCGCTACCAACATCTACAATTCAGCAGCGTCTGACGACATGTAAACTGCACTTTAACCTTCCGAATACAAATAAATTGAATGGCTATGAAACAATGAAATAAAACCATGACAGTTAATGTGTCGAGTTGTTTCTTACCTTTACCTTTATTGGCCACTGAGACGTACGTTCCAGCTCCAAATATCTTACATTCCACTTCAAATTCATTTCTCCCTTTCTTGAAAGCCGGATATTTGGAGGAAAGGGCATCAGAAAATGCACACTTTCGTTTAGGCATAGCCAAATATTTTACGTAACTCACTCGGTTAAAAATTACACTCACAAATCAAACGTTCACTACAGGAAGCCAAGCCAATACAAAGCCAAGAAACGAAACGAAAATTTTAAATAATCGATATTTGCTTTCGCTTATAGGTAGATCAACGATAACATCGACGATCCTGGTGCCACATACTAACACCGCCTTCGTGCGTGTTTATGACGAAGGCTGTGCCAATAATTAAAGTATTTAAGAAAAGAGCAATAGAACGGGACGAATTGTAAATTTAACTGTATTACGCTAAACTTTGCGAAAAAGCCGGACACTGTAAAAATCCGTCCGGACCCCGGACAAAGACCTATAAAGGAGGTCATGTCTGGATTAATCCGGACGTCTGGTCACCCAAAAGTGACAGATTACGCCTTTAGCTATCCACGTTGAAACTTGCACTGCACTCCGACCACCTTTTCCGACCACAAGCGCGAAAACAAGCGGAGCGTTCGCCGAACACGTTCGCACGCCACGCTACACCTCAGAGAAATCTGTTCTTTATATTATTTTTTTTAAAAGAAACATTAACAACTGTATGCCAATAAGACCGTAACAATGAGAAGTCTTTGCTATTAGATTCAGAAGCATACGACCCACCTTACATTCCAAGGCGGTGGGTTACGCTGTACTGTTAATGAAATAAGTAATGACATAGTGCTATAAGAGAAAGAATAAAGAGTAGTAAATACAGTGTTCCAGACGTCACCTGCTGGTTATTCATAAGCAGGATGAATATATGTATAAATTATCTATATCGCTCTGGCCTGTGACGTATCCTCAGGTCATCTGGCGTCTCCTCGTGGGGACACAGGTCCCTCTCCATCTCCTCCCCCCACTAACGCATCTGCTCACCTCAACCAGCGCGGATCAGTTGAAAAGGCTCTGAGCACTGTGGGACTCAACTTCTGTGGTCATCAGTCCCCTAGAACAACCTAACTAAGGACATCACACACATCCATGCCCGAGGCAGGGTTCGAACCTGCGACCGTATCGGTCGCGCGGTTCCAGACTGTAGCGCCTAGAACCGCTCGGCCACTCCTGCCGACCGGATCAGTTAATTGAGGTCTCCTAAATAACCTACAGCAACAACGCAGCTATCCAATATAAAAACACATACACACACAAAATAAATACATAAAATAAATAAATACATAAAATAATTTTACGTATGAATGTGTACTTACATGATAGCTGTGATGTGGTCAGCGTAAGAAGCTGTTCCTTCCCTGCTCTTGCTCCTCGAGATCACCTACAGCAACAACAAAAGATATGCAACATCTTTTATGTATACGATGAAATTTTTGGCTAACATCAACGTATGTCATACACGCACAGTAGTATGAAGAAGAAAATATCTACAACTTAAAATGCGACGCTGCTGTTGCTGGCTTTCAGCAGCCAGGTCATCAATGGTCCAACGGGCACATATCAAAACATTAGATGACATGCATTCAGTACTATGAATTTCTTAGTGAAAAAGTTATAGTTAACGATTTTGATTCTCAAAGTCGTGTACAAGAGTAAAGACTCGACGACCACTAAATAACAGCAGCACATTATGTATATGAAAAGGAATACATATACTGCTTACAATGCTGTCGCTACCGCTACTGCCGGTGCAATGTCTCTGTCTCCAAGTCGTCTGTGGCTTGATGGATGAATGCTGAAAAACAAGAAGAAAAAAAAGTAACGCATAAATCTGAAGACATGCTACAATACTTTCTTCAACTTTCAAATCTTAACACACAAGCATTTGGTGCCACAAAACTTTTTTAACGTTAATATACATCGAAATCTGCACACACAGTGATCTGATAGTAGGAACATTTTTTACAAAGATATACCCTATGAAATCCGACCTCATGCTATAAAGTAAAATACGTGCTTACCTTGTGATTCCCATTCCCGCCACAATCTTGGGATTTTGTCGCCACTGGCACTGCAGTAGCTGCTGTTTGATAAATGCTTCACGTTGCAAGCAAACTAACGATTAATGCATGCACGTTTGCGGACAAGACAACAGAGCTGACCCATTGCAGACCACAGCAGAATGAGGCCTGGGTTGGAGGCCCCTTCATTGATTCATCAGTAGCCAATAGGAATGAAGTATTCTCAGGATGGACGAAAACTCTGCTCTGCGTGTTTGGACTTTTTGGTTCAACCAGAATCAGGAAGTAGCCACTTGAAAGATAGTGGAGGTGATTTCCCAGATATCAGTCATCAAAAGGACACCAACTTCTGCTCTGGGGTGTGTGGACTTCCAAGTCGCGACCCTCAAGGTTCCCCCTGGGTGAGTGAGTAGTGAAATACTGCTCAGTGTGCCTTTGGTTGCCTTCGTGGCCGTGTGGGTTACAGGTTACTTATGGAGGAGTGTGCTTGTGTTCTCAAATGCCGCAGTAAGGGAGCTGCGTTTCTAGCACTGTGCACTTGCACGGAGCTACTAGCAGGTGCATGCTTTATAGAGTCTATTTGCAGTATACATGTTACTGGGGGGGATTCGCGATCTTTGTGGAATGTTTACGTCTTTATTAGCAATGTTTTTTGTGATACGCTATTCCCCGCTGCCAATCTCAAGCACTGTAAGCAGAGCAGGGCATGATGTATGTTGTTTGCGGCGGCGGAAAGCTATCGCTTCCTAACACCTCTTACCTGTCAGAAGAGGGTAGCCACCACATGACCCTTTATTCGTGCAGCTTCCAGTCTGCGTGGCGCACAAGCCGGCCATGTGTGCCAGCCTCTCCCCTCGCATTTTTAACAGTGAGGGGTGTTACGTTGACGTAGATTTCGTAATGGTATTCCCTGTATGGTCGAAAAAAAGTGACCTATTTAATTTCTGCTTCTTGGAGTATTTTACATGATCTTCATCTCCCAAAACAGCAGAGAGATCCAACCCCCATGAATGAAATTTTATTAACCACGCGACTGCACGGTCACAGGTTCGAATCCTGCCTCGGGCGTGGTTCTGTCTGATGTCCTTTGGTTTAAGTAGTTCTAAGTCTAGGGCACTGATGTTAATTCCCGTAGTCCTCAGAGCCATTTGAACCAATTAAATTTATTAATAAACTGTATGTCCTTAGCTACACGTTTGACACAGATGTGAATTTCGTGTCATGAGGTCCTTCCTCTCCGACGCTGACTGACTGTTTTTCCTGGCACTTTCCGAGTGGGGTAGGGAAGGGGATGAGCAGGAGTGATGAGCGAGGGATTTGCCAGAGGAGGAGGGGTTAATGAAGCGATTGATTTAATTAATTATTCAATTAATTTTATATTAAAAGTGTGCTTGTATTGGCGAGGGAGTAGGAGAGTGTTGGGGGATTGCACAGAGGGTTTGACACGGTTGGGTTATAGGGGTAGGGGTGGCGGAGGTTCTCAGAAGGACGGATTATCTCCAGGGTGTCATAAATTAATTAGCTTAACAATAGGTTCAGGGGCAGGTGAGAGGTCATAAGCCAATCAACTTGGCCTCCAAATGTATGCAGCCTGCACACAGAAAATCGCGTAGAACCCGTGTTACACTTCTACTACTAAGGAGCAACCCAACAGAGTAGTATCGGCTCCACTGTCTGGAGAGTCTGCATAACGTATGGGAGAGCTGCGCGCCGACCGTACACCCCTCCGTACAGCATCCGCACGACGCCGCGAGTCAGACGATGACACGGCAGCTGATAGATATCCGTTGGGCCTTTGTGGCCTGGATGAGCAGCTCGCTTTTACATTCCATTATTCTTGTGTTTGTTTTGCTGACGTTCGTCTTACAATCCCACTTCAAGACACCCCCCATTTCGTTCAGCCACTCTTCCTAGTCCTTGACTGTGTGTGATAGGATTAAAATGTCATCGAGAAACCTAGAAGTTTTTATTGCTTCTTCCTCGTTTAATTCTTTCTTAAAATTTTTCTTCCATTTGCTTTATTACTCCCTGAAGCTACAGAATGAATAACAATGGTGGTAGGTTACAAACTTTCCTGACTCTGTTCACAGCCACTGCTTCCCTTTCATGTCCTTCGACTTTCACAAGTGCTGTCTGGTGCTGTATATAACAATCTGGCTGGCCGGTGTGGCCGAGCGGTTCTAGGCGCTTCAGTCCGGAACCGCGAGACTGCTACGATCGTAGGTTCAAATCCTTTCTCGGGCATGGAAGTGCGTGATGTCTTTATGTTAGTTAAGTTTAAGTAGTTCTAAGTCTAAGGGGCTGATGACCTCAGGTGTTAAGTCCCATAGTGCTTAAAGCCATTTCATTCATAACATTCTGTTACCAGAATTCTGCAGTTGTTACCTTCAGGATTTCGAAGTGTGTGTTTCAGTCTACACTGTCGAAAGCTTTCTCTGAGTCTAAAATGCTTTTCTTTTCTTTAACCTATTCTCTCAGGTAATTTGGAAGACCAGTTTTTTCTTGAGTGTTCCTACACTGATATTCCCTGACGTCTACTTTTTCCATTATTCTGTAAATAATTCGTCTCAATATTTTGCAGCCATGACTTATGAAACTGACATTTCGGTGATATGCACACCTATCGGCACTTACTTTCCTTGAAATTATTTCATTGTTGAGTGTAATTCTTGTGTCTCATACATCTTGCCCGCCAGATGGAATAGTTCTGTCACGATTGGCCTTCACAGCGATATTAGCGGTAAGGAGGAAATGTGTTTTACTCCAGATCCCTTGTTTCGATTTTATTCTTTCAGTGGTCTGTCAAATTCTTCATGCAGTATCGTATCCACCGTCTCATCTTCATACACGTCCTCTTCCCATTGTATAATATTTCATTTCGCTTTTATAAGCCTTATGTGACATGTTGACCTCCAGTTGTATCTAAGTAAAAGCAATAAACGTCAAGACAGCTATCTAAAGTCTCAACGCCGACCTGCGTGGGCTATCAAAATGGGCGCACGATGAAGACTTAAAACTCATACCATCCAGAACTCAAACGGTACTGGTTGATAATTCGTGGCTAATTATTCGGAAATTTCGGGAGTCAGTGCTATCTTTAATGGTAAATGGTACAAATATCAACTTCGCTCTCTCGGAAAAGATCTTGGAAGTAATAATGGATGAAAATCTGAATTGGACTGAGCACGTAACTGCAGTATGCAAGAAGCCATCAGTGTCCCTTATGCCCGGCGACAGCATAAAAATCTCTTCCCTCTTGACCTATACTTCCAGTTATTGATTACAGTGGTGCGAGCCTGCAAGGTCTTTCAAGTGCAGAGCTGTCCATATCCTCTGCCTTTTCTACTATCTTATCAACGTACACCAACCGTCATATCCGCCGCTGACCTTAACGCTCTTGTGTGAACAACACAACATCCGTTCCCGTAAGAGTAAAGTCCTTTCTGCGCCGCTCCAACGTTCACCACTTTCTCGAAGTCCCGGCACATTATATTAGAGAACTGAGTAACATCCCCAGCTTCACAAGACAGTTAATAACGTACCTACTAAAGCAACAATAAAGATTACCATTATCTTTGTGTACGCACTCGTACCCCTGTACCTGTCTTTTGAAGCAGCTCCTCCTCATTTTCCACTATTTTAGCTAGTCTATTCTCTTTAAATTTCCTTTCTCTAGAACTTACTACATCGGAAAACATCTATTTTGTACACCTGTAAATCCTTTTTTCATTTTCCACTATTATTACTGTTATTATTATTATTGTTATTATTATTATTATTATTATTCTTATTATTATTATTAGTGGCAGCAGCAGTAGCAGTAGAAGTTCTTAAGGTATTAACTTTATTAGTTCATCGTCAGTATTATTTACTCACATTGACTATAGACATTCAAATAACTTTAATACTAACTTTCATATTACTATTTCTTAGGTAAGTGTAACGTAAAAAAAGTAGTGTATGTGTGAAACCCTGGTGCGGTTAAGAAAGTTCCCGGTGACCATAATCAGATCGGGTAAAATAAACAAATGAAACAAATAAATTCGTTACTTCCAGGTCTGAGCTCCACTCGTTTCCATAGTGCTGGCGTTCCAACTGAACTCTTTAAATACATGCGGCTGCTTCTCTCGTCTCCAAAGGTCTCTTTATTTTATTATTGGCGTTGTCTATCTTTCACCGAGTTATACATGCTGACGACATGCAATTGTCCTCTAGCCGCTTTGCACTCTCAGTTAGTTAAATATTTTAGACGTTTGTATTCCCTCTCGCCTGCCTCATTTGCCATACTTTCACATTTCTTTCTTTCTTCAACTAAATTCGCTACCTCCTGTGGTACCCGAGGATTTCTGCGAGGCCCTGTGTTTTTAAGAAAGCGATCCTCCGTTACCTTCACTATTCTGTCTCTCAAAATTACCCACATCTCTTCTACCGTGTTCCATTCCCCTTCGCAACGAAGACGAGAAAAATATTCGACTTTAAAAAGGCCAGGAACAAGCTGATTGTAGAAATGGCTACAGGGCAATGAAGCATTAGCAAGTCGCCGCGCGGGATTAGCCGAACGCGGTCTCAGGCGCTGCAGTCATGGACTGTGCTGCTGGTCCCAGCAGAGGTTCGAGTCCTCCCTCGGGCATGGGTGTGTTTGCTTGTCCTTAGGATAATTTAGGTTAAGTAGTGTGTAAGCTTAGGGACTGATGACCTTGGCAGTTAAGTCCCATAAGATTTCATACACATTTGAACATTAGCAAGTCACCAATGTAATTGTGGAGCAAAGGAATGACTGTGAGCTAACGCCTTTTTTCTTTGCCGCCTTCATAAATTAGACTCGGTTTCAAGAAAGCCTGCTCTCACTAATGCCGGGGAAGGAGGACGTGACTCAGCCTGTGCCGTGTACTCCGTATTTGAACATATCAGTGCCGCAGTTTGCATTTCAGTTCATCTGGACGGTGAGAAACGCAGAGCTAGAAAGCGTAGACATGAGAGGAGAGGTCCACATCGGCAGATCTGTAGTCGGCAGCCGTGCTGGAAGCTGTGAGGTCACTATAATGGGAAGACGAACAAGTAAGTGACGCCTGTAATTGCAACACATTTAAACGAACTTCATTCTGCTTATCTCCACTGAACCTCAGCAACGAACGCTAATACTTTTAAACTTGAAAGCTGGTCTTAAAGTGAATTGCAGTTGGATATACTGTTGTTGCTGTGGTCTTCAGTCCTGAGACTGGTTTGATGCAGCTCTCCATGCTACCCTATCCTGTGCAAGCTTCTTCATCTCCCAGTACCTACTGCAGCCTACATCCATCTAAATATGCTTAGTGTATTCATCACTTTGTCTCCCTCTACGATTTTTACCCTCCACGCTGCCTTCCAGTACTAAATTGGTGATCCCTTGATGCCTCAGAACATGTCCTACCAACCGATCCCTTCTTCTAGTGAAGTTGTGCCACAAACTTCTCTTCTCCCCAATCCTATTCAATACCTCCTCATTAGTTACGTGATCTACCAACGTAATCTACCAACGTAATCTTCTGTTGCAGCACATTTCGAAAGCTTCTATCCTCTTCCTGTTCAAACTGTTCATCGTCCATGTTTCACTTCCATACATGGCTACACTCCATACAAATACTATCAGAAACGACCTCCTGACACTTAAATCTATACTCGATGTTAAAAAATTTCTCTTCCTCACAAACGCTTTCCTTGCCATTGCCAGTCTACATTTTATATCCTCTCTACTTCCACCATCATCAATTATTTTGCCCCCCAAATAGCAAAACTCCTTTACTACTTTAAGTGTGTCATTTCCTAATCTAATTCCCTCAGCATCACTCGACTTAATTCGACTACATTCCATTATCCTCGTTTTGATTTTGTTGATGTTCATCTTATACCCTCCTTTCAATACACTGTCCATTCCGTTCAACTGCTCTTCCAAGTCCTTTTCTGTCTCTGACAGAATTACAATGTCATCGGCGAACCTCAAAGTTTTTATTACTTCCCCATGGATTTTAATACCTACTCCGAACTTTTCTTTTATTTCCATTATTGTTTGCTCAATATACAGATTGAATAGCATCGGGGAGAGGCTACAACCCTGTCTCACTCCCTTCCCAACCAGTGCTTCCCTTCCATGTCCCTCGACTCTTATAACTGCCATCTGCTATTTGTACAAATTGTAATTAGCCTCTCGCTCCCTTTATTTTACCCCTGCCACCTTCAGAATTTGAAAGAGAGTATTCCAGTCAACATTGTCAAAAGCTGTCTCTAAGTCTACAAATGCTAGAAATGTAGGTTTGCCTTTCCTTAATCTAGCTTCTAAAATAAGTCGTAGGGTCAGTATTGCCTCACGTGTTCCAACATTTCTACGGAATCCAAACAGTTGGATATAAATAATGTTTAATGAACAAATCGATAAGATTGTAACACTAAACGAAAAATGATACGGTACAACCAGCTTCTACAATGACTTTGGAATTATGCCACTGAGTGATGGAATTTTCATTTGAAAACCGTTTGAAAAAGAATGTTATTCAGGAATCAACGAAGAGTTGCACGTCGGGAAATATTCGGGAGGCCACCAAACCAGGCAAATGTATCTGAGAACATGTGCAAGTGGAAGGCGGCACCACACCTCCACTGAGGATGTGATGGAGGTGGAATAAATGCGTAGGTAAGTGAATAGATGACATACAAGTAAAGGAATACAGGAGGACTATATTACAGAAAGGTTGCTGTATATAGAAAGACAAGAGGAAGTAAGGGAAGACGAGATGGGAGGTATGATATTGCGAGATGAATTTGATGCAGCAGTGGAAGACCGAAGCGAACACAAAGTCTGTGGAGTGGACTATACTCCTCCAGAATTATTGCGATATTTGTAAGGGACAGACATGACGTGGGATTGATCTGTTATTCTGGGCAATAGATTAATCTGAGATGTACCCTTTACCCTGTGGCTCCTGCAAGATGCAATTTCCACCCTCACACTACTACAGAAGTCAGACAGACGCTCCTAACGTTCTAAAGAGAAATGCCTGAGAAACTTTCAGCAATAAATATCTTCTGGAGTCATCCGCTGTAAGGAAAGACACCAAAATTCACAAAATGTCTTACGTAACTAGTGGGATACTTGGGTACTGGAGTAGTGCTAGTTAGTGTAAGAAAAACATGAAACTAACGAAAGTTATTATTTGTTTTGCAAAATTCTGAGAAATCACAATGGCACTTTTAGTTATGAATTGAAGTAGTTATATGCTGGTTCTTTTCGGAATGTGAAGTTACCTCTCAAGGACAGGATTCGCTTATGAAATTTCTATACAAAGTTTAAGATGCTTGTTGCCTTGGCAGAATGGTTGAGAGGCGCGCCTACTCAACTTGAATAATTATCCTTTACAATGTTGCTAGGTATGGTCGAGGCTGTAGCGTGTGAAATGCAGTGAAGTGTACTGTTGTGGAGGAAATATGGGGCTCGCAATAGCTGTAGCGCACAATACCGTAAGCTGCGATGACTGCTGTCTGCGCCGCTCGCTGCTGACAAATAAGATAACTCTCGTTCTATCTGGATTGACCTTCGCCAATCAAACTCACCCCATGCCTTGATGAAGTCAAGGATTCCTGTTCGCCCTTCGCCTAACTATTGGCTTGGTACACCAGTCAGATAACCAGTCCACCGCGATGCCACTCACAATTCGCTCACAGACGTTTAACTATAACTCTGTCCGTTCACACCGCACAATACGTGTGGCGGCCAACACAGTGAACAATACTTAATCGCAAAGACTCAATTTGCTCTTGACAGAGGTGCTCTCCCAGTGAAGTACTGAGGAGAGACTTGTTCCTCGGTCTTTCGAGTACACGTACGAGCGCGCATGCTCTCGTTACGTGTTCTCACTCCAAGAGCGACCACAGAACGGCGCCTCTCCACGCCAGACGTGAAGGTGTGTATCTTTCGGTCTCTCCCATTATTCCTTCAGATCAAGGCATCAAAAATATCGTCTGACAATCAGCATTGCTCTTCTAAAACGGGAGAATGACGTTTCGTTTAAGGCGACAAATCGGGAAACCTGTAGCTTTGGCGTTTGGCGTTTGCTGTCTCCCTGTGAAAATCTCTGAAACTGCGTGCTATGTGTAAAGAATGCGTAGGCTGGCCACTCCCACACAATGTAGCGGAATTTGCTTTTAAGCCGAACATGGGGTTGTTCCCCCCTTTCACGCGGGCCCACGCTGTCCACTACACGAGCGGTCACTGCCCAACATGGGCTGGGTTGTCCTCTGAGGGGCCTGGCGTCCCGTTGTGCGTCCTCTCTCCTGAACTAAAAGCCTCTGTGACCGCCGTGTCTGGAATGTATGTGTGCACGCCAGCCTCGAGTATTTCAACCACAGTGCGCTCACTTGACAATTTCATATCGTTTACATGAATTTATACAACATTGACTTCATCTTATCGAGTTTGGGTTCGAATGAAGCGTCTTGATGTGCGGAACATGACTGTGAGGTTGGAATATGTAAGCAATAAAGGTCAGGCAACCACGATGTCTTACACCACATAATGTGCAAGGGATGTGAGACAGGTTAAATACCTCCAGATTTCAAGAAGACGTAATAATTTCAGTTCCAAAGAAAGTTGTTACTGACATTTTAACAAGGCATTTCTCTAACATTCTGACAAGAATTACAGAAGAACGAGAAAAGGGATAGAAGCTGGATCCGGGGGGGAGGGGGGTATCAGTTTAGGTACAGGAGGAATGTAGCAACGGACGTGGCAATATTGTCCCCTATGACCTATCCTTGAAAGTTGTAGAAAGTCTAGGCTACATATATTATAACATTTGCACACATCAAAAACATTTTGACAACGTTGACTGATCTTCACTTTTTGAAATTTTGACGGCATCAAGGACAAATTACAGGAGAAGGAATTAAAATTCGGGGAGAAGAAGCAAATACTTTGAGGTTTGCCGATGACATTCTAATAGTGTCAGAAATGGCAGAGGGTTCGGAAGAGCAATTGAGCAAAATGGATAGTGCCTTGAAACAAGATTATAAGGTGATCGACAACAGAAGGGAGCCGAATTACGTCAGGCGAAGCTAAGGTAATTGGAATAGGAAATGAAACACTAAAGGCTCTAGATAAGTTTTGCTATTTGGGCAGCTTAGTAAGTAATGATTGCCAAATAAAAAAGATACAAAATACAGAATGGGAGTAACAAGAAAAGCACTCCTGAAAAAGATGACTTTTTTAACATCCAATATCAATGTAAGTTTTAGGAAGCCTTGTCTCAAGTTATTTGTGTGGAGTGTAACCTTGTGCGGAAGTGAAGCCCAGTGACAAAGTTCATGCGAGAGGAGAGCAGAAGGTTTTCAAACGCAGTACTAGTAAAGAACGGTAGAGATTAAATGGGTAGATCGGATAACTAATTAAGACGTCCTGAATCAAGTCGGGCAGAGGCGAAAGTTGTGACACAACTTGACTAAAAGAAGAGATCGCTGACAGGATGAAAGATGAGGCATCACATAAGCGTCAGTCTGGTAGTAGAGGCCGAAGCCCGACTACTGTAAGCTGGTCCACATGGATGTAGGTAGCAGGAGTTATTCAGGGGTGAAGAGGCTCGCACAACGTAAACTAGGACGGAGAGTTGAACCAAGCTTACGGCTCAACACCGCACCGACGACGATGAACGAAAGCTCTGCGAGGCTTCTAAGATGTAATAAAAGATTGGACGGTAAACTGATGGCCTCCTGGATGACAAAGTGGAGTTTATGGTCCTCAATTCTCCCCATGCTGATATGTTTGGTAGCGGTAGATAGTGTAGAAGGGTCACCGTGCTGCCACGTCGACGTAAGTGATGGTGGTGATGTGGTGAGTAGACGCAAGTAGCTTGCATGGAATCAGAGCAGTAAGATAGGTCGACGGGTAGACGTGATAAACTGACAGAAAGGTGTTATCGTCTCTGGAAGTGCCGCCGACCACGCCTCAAAACCGGTTGCCCGAAATCTACGTATGTCAACACTGATTGTCCCGCGTGTCTACAGGGAGTGCAGCGACGTGTGGACATTTATCGTAAAAGGGTCGTAACCGACAGGTACCGAGGACCAGCAGTACACCTAGTCGACGACAGTGGGTTTCAAACCCAGTAGGAACTGTTGCTGTCACTGGACACGTAACCATTCCAACAAGTTTACGAGCGAACGCTGGGAAGGGGACCGCATGTAATAGATGCGTGGAGTCGGATACCCCACAGAATGGCATTTTTCACAGCCACACTAGACAGAAAATGGACGGTAAGCTTGTAGTAAGGTCCAACGAGTCGCGGTTCTCCACCTCACGAAATGATACCAGGCGTCGAGTATGGCGATGGCGCCATCAGTCATTCTACCGATTACGTGTGAAGAACACAGTTCACGCCGGAGCTGGTTCTGTGACGTTTTCGGCACGTTTTCCGAGTCATTACTTGGGCCTGTTCGTTCGAGGATACCTCGAACACGTACCACGAGGTTTATTTAGTCATCCCCGTTGTGCAGGTGTTCCCCTTCCTTGTGCATCTTCGTGGCCAGTGGACACTCACGTCTTCCAAGACGAGGACAGCCGCGTCACCAGGACTGCACGGACACTGTCGCGCCTCGACCAGCACTCGAGCACACAGTCGCAATTCGACTGACCCGATACATCGGTCGACCTGAATCCCACGAGTAACGTCTCAACTATTTGAGACCATGTGTGAAGGCAGCAATCGAGATCTTCGCAATTTCGTCTCTCTACACTCACCAGTTATATGGCGTACCTCGAGAAACCCGTGGACTGCCTTCGTTGCCGAACCGGGAACACCGCGAAGACTAGAGGCGGTATGTGTGCGACGTCTCGAGAGGGTGCCTAGTTTTTCGTACGGTGTGCGTACCTCAGAGGAGGGAACGGAAAAGGCGACGGAATGAACAGCTCGCGGTGGGCAAGCGCGTGGCTAGCGTAATATCGAGTAGTAGAGGTGGCAAAAAGTAAGGTTACTGATAGAAATAACCAGCTACTGCGAAATAAGGGTTACTGTGATAACCGCTCAGGTCATACTGGCCCTTATTTCAATAACTGTCGACAGTGCTTCGTGCCAACTGTTGACCGAAGATCGTATTACGCTTTCGCGTCAACTCATCGGAGATCTGACTACGAAGGAGAGGGATATACCATTTGGAGGGCGTTCTATAGGCCGTGGAAATAACTGTGAGTCTGCGGGCCATCTGTTGATAGAACTGTGTACTTGTGCACCTTCGCTACTTTCAGCACAAACAATTAAATAAAGTTAATGTCAGAGCGGTGGCTGATAGGAGCTGCAGTACAGGCATTAACAAGTGCAGTCGTTCCGTTGAGCCACCGCCTTATTTGTCAATTTAGTTTGGGCTGGTAGTACCAGTAGACTTACCATTAGACATTCCAGCGACTATGGAAATTACTGTCAGAAGTCGGCAGTTATCGTTATTCGGTCACAGTTCAAGTACTCTGGCAGATAATGGGCTGTCACTACAGGTACTCTGGAAGTTGGTAAGTCAGTTACTCCAGTTCAAGGTTGCAGATTCAGGTGAAATTTCCAGATAGGATAGTTACTGGAATGAACAAATATTTTCGTACTGCTACGGAAATAGCCGCTGGATATCTGGAAGGGGGGCGGGGTGACGACGACGACGGCAAATAACATGTCAGAAAGTATAAGGTAAAACATTTGAATATAATACTTATTATCCTCATCATTTGTCTGGAGATTGTCAAAATATGTGAATATATTACAATATACTGGAGCTGCTAATATTTGCAGAATGAATACACTGCAAGAATAAAACATAGTTATGCACTTTAAATAAATTTATCGCACGCAGAATACCTCATATTGACTGTTGTGTGCAAGTGCTGTCAAAACTGAAATATAGCAGAATTTTTACTTAAGATGATCTAGCTGTCTCTACTAAGATATTCATCAGAGAAGTAGAAGGAGTTGCCTATGAAGAAGTCTTTCAAACTCTGTAAACCGAGCTTTATCTGAAACCAAGTTTCTAATGGTTGATGGCAATTTACTGGAAATGTGTGTTACTGACCCCTTCTTGGACCTTTTTGGACCAAGGTAATTGATTTTAGATCTTTATGTGGATTGTTGTTCTTATTCCTAGTAGTGATATTATGTATCGAGGTATTGGTTGGAAATACTGTCAACAAATTTCATTATGGAATAAATATACTAGGAAGCAGTGGTTAGAATACGAAATTCTTTCAACATGTTTCCACATGATCTTGAATTTATAAAACAAATTATTTTTATTAATCGCTTTTACATGCTAAAAACTTTTGCTCGTATTGATGAGTTGTCGTGTCCTGACATATGTGGGAGAGGGAGAAAGGGGTTGCTGGTCAGTCTGCGCTCCCGAGCGGTACAGAGCAGAAGGCAGAAGGACAATTCACAGTGAAGGCATTTAACTGTTTTCTTCTATCTGAGCCAACACCGGTTCAGGCATTTACTAGAAATGCAGGTGTTTAGACCCGGTAGGCAACTCGTTGTGGAGACTCTCGAACAAACAGGGTTTGAAATAGTTGTTTATTCCAGACGGGACTAACTGATTCACTGGAGGCTAGTTGTAGGGTTAGAATAAGCATGAATAACACTGTTACAACAGAAACCACAGCAGAAGTCCCTCGAGTGGATGCTCGCCACAGTAGTAAACACTAGCAGCATCTTAAGGCAACAACTTAGTTGCAGAGCAAAACGTAATGAATGTGACGCTGTTCACTGAGGCACCTCAAGTGACAGAGAGCAGACTTAAGTGGAGCTGGACCGAGGCTGGAGTCGACGGACGCGTATTCGGCGCCCAGATCGTCTGACTGACAACTTTGCCTAAATGCGGAATCTATGGGTTTTAAACAGTCGCGTGGGGGCACTGTTTTTCCCACTTAAAGCCATCCAGCCAATCCCGTAGGTCCGTATTTGGTATCCAGATTGTTCAGCTGAAAGCTAAACGTAACTGCTCTGCCAACTAAGGCTTGCGACATTATTGTTATCTGCTCTGCCAACTAAGGCTTGCGACATTATTGTTATACGTCATCTAGCCCCGCCCCTCGGGCTCCCCGGAGTAGGGACTGCTAGGTCAACAGTTTTTGGCGTTTTCGACCTCTTTCTAACCCTTGTGAGTCTACTGACGTTGCTATTCTCAGGGCTGGTATCAAGTTGGCTTTGTAACCAACAGGCACGTACTAGTGTATAAAGCTCTCCGGTGACAATTTACTACAGCGTCTAGACGACATATGAAGTTACATGTTAATTCCTTGAAGAATAACTAACGCCCTGGGACAGCGTCTGGGGGCGTCTGCATTTTCGCAAGTCTCGCCCCTCACTGTTTACTTCATGTAGCAATATCTCTCCTAGTTTCGTGTGCCCTCAGAATCGTCTTTGCTTCCTCGCCTTGAAACGCCTGTCCTCCGTTCTCACAGCTTCGAGATAACACTGCAGTAGCAAGGAATAATCAATATGTTACAGAGTTACCCCCCCCCCCCAACATCATCCCTTATGACATAATAGAATGTAAGTATGTAAGCTCTTGTATATTTATATCTCCTATGTCTCGTATCGTTCTCACGACAAATACAGACTTGTTTAGGCGCTTCAGCAGTTCTGTAGTATGCTTTTCCCAACTTAATTTACTAACAAGTTGTAATCCCAGAAATTTAACACTGTCAACCTTTTAGATATACTTATCTTGAGATGTTACTCCCTAGCTGTGGCTGGAGGTATCGAGCAGTTTTCCAGATCTCAAATAAAACTTGGATTAGCGTACTCACACTTTCCCCACTACGACTATCGTGTACGGGAGTAAACGAATCTATCACATTACGTATATATTAGTACTGTATTACAAGGTCGTACACTTATTCTATTACTGTGCGGCAGGTCCCGCGGAAGTTCGAGTCCTCCCTCGGGCTTGGGTGAGTGTGTTTGTCCTGAGGATAATTTAGGTTAAGTAGTGTGTAAGCTTAGGGACTGATGACCTTGGCAGTTAAGTCCCATAAGATTTCACACACACTTATTCTATGAACTGAGCAGCACAAGAAATTAAGCTTCGAATTTAACCTACGGTATACAGCTTACAGATTACTTCATATCTAAAAACGCACGTTGTTAACATTTTACTTAAACAGGGCTGTGGCGAAGTTCCGGTTACTTTCTGTTTCAGCTGCGAGGATAATACATTACTGGACATTAAAATTACTATACCACGAGGATGACGTTCTACAGACGCGGAATTTAACCGACAGGAAGAAGAATTTGTGATACGCAAATGATTAGCTTTTCAGAGCATTCAAACAAGATTGCCGCCGGCGGCGGCACTTACAACGTGCTGACATGAGGAAAGTTTCCAACCAATTTATCATACACAAACAGCAGTTGACCGGCGTTGCCTGCTGAAACTTTGTTGTGATTCCTCGTCTAAGGAGGAGAAAAGCGTACCATCACGTTCATAAAGGTCGGATTGTAGCCTATGGCGATTGCGGATTGTCGTATCGCGACATTGCTGCTCGCGTCGGTCGAGATGCAACGACTGTTAGCAGAATACGCAATCTGTGGGTTCAGGAGGGTAATATGGGACGCCGTGCTGGATGCCAACGGCCTCGTATGGCTAGCAGTCGAGATGACAGGCATCTTATCCGCATGGCTGTAACGGATCGTGCAGCCACGTCTCGATCTCTGAGTCAGCAGATGGGGACGTTTGCAAGACAACAACCATCTGCAGGAACAGTTCGACGAAGTTTGCTGGTTGCCATTGGTTACACGTCTCGGTGGCCTCTTGTTCGCATTGACGCCACTTTGGACAGTGGACGTTACGTTTCAGATGTGTTACGACCCGTGGCTCTACCCTTCATTCGATCCCTACGAAACCCTACATTTCAGCAGGATAACGCACTGTATGGGCCTTTCTGGATATAGAAAATGTTCAACTGCTACCCTGGCCAGCGCATTCTGCAGATCTCTCACCAATTGAAAACGTCTGGTCAAAGGTGGCCGAGCAATTGGCTTGTCACTATACGCGAGCCACTACTCTTGATGAACTGTGGTATCGTGTTGCAGCTGTACCTCTACACGCCATCCAAGCTCTGTTTGACTCACATGCCCAGGCGTATCGAGGCCGTTATTACGGTCAGAGGTGGTTGTTCTGGGTACTGATTCCTCTGGATCTATGCACCCAAATTGCGTGAAAATGTAATCACATGTCAGTTATAGTATATTATATTTTTCCAATGAATACCCATTTATCATCTACATTTCTTCTTGGTGTAGCAATGTTAATGGCCAGTAGTGTATTTGTAATAGCGACTAACAACATACTTACATATAACATTAAACACTAATAATCGCTCAAGCATCAACTGTAAAGTACCACTGTTAATTAGCTAAGGTTATGGCACGATTCACACTACATTCGTGCCATTTCGCACTACTCGCATTTATACTGATAACTAAATTGATGGATTCCACCTACGTCGTTATTTAACTGTAACCCCGTCGGAATATTCGGTATTCCGTACTGAAAAACAACTCGAGAGTTATTTATAATCGTTATTAGTAACGGTTATAAATAAACAGCTGGAACCGTGATAGCGGTTACTCCAGACTAACCGTCCGGCCTATCTGTATGAAGTAGGCAGAGGTCGCGAGCTGCGAGGCGGCAGCAGTTATCGCGTGTCGTCGGCGCCTCTGGTGTGGAGCTGTGGGAACTCGGGTCCAGTGTGCAGATAGCATTCACAGAGTAGTTAGGGGTGGATGGGGGGGGGGGGGGGAGGGGGCGGGGAGGCTGCGGTGAGCCGGGACACGCGACCGCGCGGGCACTGCACCGGCGGCGGCGGCGGCGGCGGCGGCGCCGAGCGGAACCCACCGAACGTCTTCCGTGAGTCTCCTAGTTAGTATTCATTTCGTCACTTTCTTTGTTTTTCAACCATATTCCACAACCCGTAGCGCAAAAACATTTTCGGTGCATTCCTGAACCGGTTCTCGTCAGTTGTGAATTTTAGCAGACTGCTGCTCGTTACAGCTAAACAGTGGTGCTAATAACAGTGCTTCTTATTGTCACATGTTGCAAATTCTCGAAGCAGGTTCCTGAACGAGTCTTGCTTTTGATAAAAGCGTGTCGGATCCGAACGACAATAGAGACAGTAGACTCTCGCTGTAAAGTCTCTGTAGAGTGGCAATGTATGTCAGCCGCGTTTGCCAAGCGGCATAACTGAACAGGAATGTGGAAGAGTGTTAGATGTTGAATGTAGTTAGGTACGGAGGCTGATTCACGTGTTACGATGCAAGTCAAAAACTACTGGAATGAGAGTGTGAAAAGCATTAAAAAGTAAAAAAAAAGTTACACGTTTCACAGAACAATAAAACAAATCGTATTTCACCTGCTATAAGACTCTACGGACTATAAGACGGACCTTAATCTTCAAACAATTTTTTTTAAATTAACCTTTTTATTATTATATTGCAAAGCCATAGTAAAAAAATTCGTAACTTTTAAAAGCGAGCTGACGTTTTAAATCCTTGATAATCGTCATCTGAATCTTTAATTTCTTCTCCTTCGTCCTGTTCGCTGTCATCGCTGACTTCTTCATATACAACGTGGTCTCCACTGCCATCGAGAGCGTTACGTATGCCGCACTTCTTGAAAGACTGAACGATAATATCTCACTCTACACCACTACTATTTTATCCACTCACACAATCGTTTGATTATAGGTCGCTTTAAAGCTCCCTACGTCGTGAATTCGTGCTGGGTTTCATCCATCCCTCCTCGCCGAATAACAGCAAGCTATTAATTTCCCTTTTCTCTTTCACTGAATTTTTCAAATGGCTACTGGACCGATCTAGCGCAAGAAGAGAACTTTCCTTCAATAAAGCATCCTTTCTTCTCTTCCATATTCCATTAATCCATAATTTCCTACCCGACCCGTCCATCCAGTCCTTGTCATATGCGTGAAGAACAACAGCTGGCGTTATTCCAGAAGGTTTCGGTATTTTTTTGTGTTTGAAAATGATCATTGTGTGAAGTTCAGTACCGCAAGCACAACGTGAGAGGACAACAGTGAAGTGCATTTCTTCCTTTTACAACTTGTTTTTATAGTTACAGTTTTAACACTTTTCATACCAACAATTCTGTCACACGGCCCATCAAATGTCAGAGAAGTTTCGTCCATATTAGCTACGTGGCTCTGTTCCACACTAGCCGTCTTTCGATGTCAAACAATAAAGCGATCGAAAGATGATATTCCTTGCACCGTGCACATCTAATGAATGAAATTTCCGAGCAGCTACAACGGTTCTTGCCAAGATTCGGCGGAAAACAGACTTCGTTCACATTTAAAAATATTTCTTTACCGGAACATCGCCAGAAAAAACAGTGCTGAACCTTATCATGAACAGTGCTGTAGATTGTAACTGAAATTCCACGATTGTGTAATTCCCCGTTGGCTTCGAGTAGCGTTCGGAAATTTTGAGACCTTACAGTAAAGATTTTATTTTGACGACAAAAAGGAACATCACACGGCTGGGACGTAAGTGTATAGTCTGGCAGTATTACTTCAACTATGCATCTCGGTTGGCACTCGTCGTCTGTAGACGTGGTGTCACACATAACAGTACCAGGAATCTAATGTGAGACAAACCCTGTTATCAGCAACGTACAGTTTCTAAGCCATTCACAAGATATGTTCCGTAAATCGAACTTGTTACTTACTCGATTTGGAGCACGTAACGTAAGCATTTTGTAACGAATCGGCTAAACGACTGAATTCTTGAATAACTGGCAAAGCAAGTTTGTCACTAGTTTCTCCTGTGAAAACACTAAAACTTCAGGCAAAATTTTGCCAGTCGGGATAATGGTGTAGTGCAACGTGTACGAATGCGTGGTTTCATGTATAGTTCCGACTGCGACAAGTGTACTTTTTTCTCCCTTACTCGCCAACACGCGTCGATACTCGCACCCTATGCGGTCGCTGTTGATCACGCAGTCGCGATTGAGACTGGTAATTAGTGACTTAGGGTGTGTCTGAAAAGTGCTGCAAGGTTCTCTGCACCTCCGATATTCACTACCTCCGTGTTCGAGACGTATTTCGTGATTTGCCTTTGACTAATTTTATAATCTGATTTCAAATTCTTTGCCCGAGACAAAGATGCAGCAAACGCGAAATCTTTGTTAGTCGTAATCCGAAGCGCTGCACTCGCAGCCCACGGCTGGTGTATTCTCCTCGTCGCACGCTTGCAACGCCGACCATATTCGACAGGTCGATCGAATGTCCATTTGTTCAAAGATTGCTGCTGGTAGTATCTTGTCCCTCCTTGCGTAACCCACAGTGCCAAATGCTGCTTCCTTTTCAGGGGCGTTATCGCTACTTTCTTTCGCTAAATTTGCAGATTTCAATCTGTATGTTCCTTGGCCAATGTTACCTCTTTTACTTTCTACATCTACATATACATTGATACTCTGCAAATGACATTTAAGTGCCTGGCAGAGGGTTCGTCGAACCATCCCCACAATTCTCTATTATTCCAATCTCGTATAGCGCGCGGAAAGAATGAACACCCATATCTCCCCGTACGAGCTCTTATTTCCCTTATTTTATCGTGGTGATCGTTCCTCCCTATGTAGGTCGGTGTCAAAAAAGTATTTTCGCATTCGGAGGAGAAAGTTGTTGTTTTTGTTGTGGTCTTCAGTCCTGAGACTGGTTTGATGCAGCTCTCAATGCTACTCTATCCTGTGCAAGCTTCTTCATCTCCCAGTACCTACTGCAGCCTACATCCTTCTAAATCTGATTAGTGTATTCATCTCTTGGTCTCCCTCTACGATATTTACCCACCACTCTGCCCTCCAATACTAAACTGGTGATCCCTTGATGCCTCAGAACATGTCCTACCAACCAACCCCTTCTTCTAATCAAGTTATGCCACAAACTCCTCCTCTCCCCAATTCTATTCAATGCCTCCTCATTAGTTATGTGATCTACCTATCTAATCTTCAGCATTCTTCTGTAGCACCACATTTCGAAAGCTTCTATTCTCTTCTTGTCCAAACTATTTATCGTCCATGTTTCACTTCCGTACGTGGCTACACTCAATACAAATACTTTCAGAATTACAATGTCATCGTCGAACCGCAAAGTTTTTATTTCATCTCCATGGATTTTAATACCTACTCCAAACTTTTCTTTTGTTTCTTTTACTGCTTGCTCAATATCCAGATTGAACAACATCGGGGAGAGGCTACAACCCTGTCTCACTCCCGTCCCAACGACTGCTTCCCTTTCATGTCCCTCGACTCTTATAAATGCTATCTGGTTTCTGTACAAATTGTAAATAGCATTTAGCTCCCTGTATTTTACACCTGCCACCTTCAGAATTTGAAAGAGAGTATTCCAGTCAACATTGTCAAGATCTTTCTCCAAGTCTACAAATGCTAGAAACTTGGGTTTGCGTCTTCTTAATCTAGCTTCTAAAATAAGTCGTAGGGTCAGTATTGCCTCACGTGTTCCAACAATTCTACGGAATCCAAACTGATCTTCAACGAGGTCGGCTTCTACCAGATTTTCCATTCTGTGAAGAATTCGCTTTAGTATTTTGCAGCCGTGACTTATTAAACTGATAGTTCGATAAGTTTCACATCCGTCAGCGCCTGATTTCTTTGGAATTGGAATTATTATATTCTTCTTGAAGTCTGAGGGTATTTCGCCTGTCTTATACATCTTGCTCACCAGATGGTAGAGTTTTGTCAGGACTGGATCTCCTAAGGCTATAAGTAGTTCTAATGGAATGTTGTCTACTCCTGGGGCCTTGTTTCGACTTAGGTCTTTCAGTGCTCTATCAGACTCTTCACGCACTATGATATCTCCCATTTCATCTTCATCTACATCCTCTTCCATTTCTATAACATTGCCCTCTAGTACACCGCCCTTGTATAGACCCTCTATATACTCCTTCCACCTTTCTGCTTTCCCTTCTTTACTTAGAACTGGGTTTCCATCTGAGCTCTTAATATTCATAGAAGTGGTTCTCTTATCTCCAAAGGTCTCTCTAATTTTCCTGTAGGTAGTATCTATCTTACCCCTAGTGAGGTAAGCCACTACATCCTTACATTTGTCCTCTAGCCATCCCTGCTTAGCCATTTTGCACTTCCTGTCGATCTCATTTTTGAAACGTTTGTATTCCTTTTTGCCTGCTTCATTTACTGCATTTTTATATTTTCTCCTTTCGTCAATTAAATTCAATATTTCTTCTGTCACCCAAGGATTTCTACTAGCCCTCGTCTTTTTACCTACTTGATCCTCTGCTGCCTTCACTACTTCATCCCTCAAAGCTACCCATTCTTCTTTTACTGTATTTCTTTCCCCCGTTCTTGTCAATTGTTCCCTAATGCTCTCCCTGAAACTTTGTACAACCTCTTGTTCTTTCAGTTTATCCAGGTCCCATCTCCTTAAATTCCCACCTATTTGCAGTGTCTTCAGTTTTAATCTGCAGTTCATAACCAATAGATTGTGGTCAGAGTCCACATCTGCCTCTGGAAATGTCTTACAATTTAAAACCTGGTTCCTAAATCTCTGTCTTGCCATTATATAATCTATCTGAAACCTTTTAGTATCTCCAGGGTTCTTCCATGTATACAACCTTCTTTCATGATTCTTGAACCAGGTGTTAGCTATGATTAAGTTATGCTCTGTGCAAAATTCTGTCAGGCGGTTTCCTCTTTCATATCTTAGCCCCAATCCATATTCACCTACTATGTTTCCTTCCCTTCCTTTTCCTATTGTCGAATTCCAGTCACCCATGCCTATTAAATTTTCGTCTCCCTTCACTATCTGAATAATTTCTTTTATGTCATCATACATTTCTTCAGTTTCTTCGTCATCTGCAGAGCTAGTAGGCATATAGACTTGTACTACTGTCGTAGGAGTGGGCTTCGTGTCTATCTTGGCCACAACAATGCGTTCACTGTGCTGTTTGTAGTATCTTACCCGCATTCCTATTGCTTTATTCATTATTAAACCTACTCCTGCATTACCCCTATTTGATTTTGTATTTATAACCCTGTATTCACCTGACCAAAAGTCTTGTTCGTCCTGCCACCGAACTTCACTAATTACCACTATATCCAACTTTAACCTAGCCATTTCCCTTTTTAAATTTCCTAACCTACCTGCCCGATTAAGGGATCTGACATTCCACGCTCCGATCCGTAGAACGCCAGTTTTCTTTCTCCTGATAACGACATCCTCTTGAGTAGTCCCCGCCCGGAGATCCGAATGGGGGACTATTTTACCTCCGTAATATTTTACCCAAGAGGACGCCATCATCATTTATCCATACAGTAAAGCTAAATGGCCTCCGGAAAAATTACGGCCGTAGTTTCCCCTTGCTTTCAGCCGTTCGCAGTACCAGCACACCAGCACAGCAAGGTCGTTTTGCTTAGTGTTACAAGACCAGATCAGTCGATCATCCAGACTGTTGCCCCTGCAACTATTGAAACGGCTGCTGCCCCTCTTCAGGAACCATACGTTTGTGGAGAAAGTGGGTGATTGGAATTTCGTGAGAAGATTCCGTCGCAACGAAAAACACCTTTCTTTTAACGATTTCCAGCCCAAATCCTGTATCATTTCTGTGACACTCACTCCCATATTTCGAGATAATACAAAACTAGGTGCCTTTCTTTGAACGTTTTCGATATACTCCGTCAGTCCTATCTGGTAAGGATCCCACACCGCGCAGCAGCATTCTAAAAGAGGACAGACAAGTGTAGTGTATAGTGTCTCCTTTGTAGGTCTGTTACATTTTGTAAGTTCCTGCCCATAAAACGCAGTCTTTGGATAGCCTTCCCGACAACATTTTCTGTGTGTTCCTTCCAATATAAGTTGTTCGTAATTGTAATACCTAGGTATTTAGTTGAATTTACTGGTTTTAGATTTGAGTGATTTACCGTGTAACGAAGTTTAATGAGTTCCTTTTACCACTCATGTCGATGACCTCACACTTTTCGTTATTCAGGGTCAACTGATACTTTTCGCACCAGTCAGATATTTTTTCTAAATCGTTTTGCAGTTTGTTTTGGTCTTCTGATGACTTTATTAGTCGATAAAGGACAGCGTCATCTGCAAACAACCGAAGACGGCTGCTCAGACTGTCTCCCAAATCGTTTATATAGATAAGGAACAGCAAAGGGCCTATAACACCACCTTGGGGAACGCCAGAAATCACTTCTGTTTTACACGATGCCTTTTCGTCAATTACAATGAACTGTAACTACTACGAACTGTAACCTCCCTGACAGGAAACCACAAATCCAGTCACATAACTCAGACGACATTCCATAAGTACGCAATTTCAATACGAGCAGCTTGTGTGGTACAGTGTCAAAAGCCTTCGGGAAATCCAGAAACAGGGAATGGATCTGAAATCCCTTGTGAGTAGCACTCAAAACTTCATGTGAATAAAGAGCTAGTTGTGTTTCACAGGAACGATATTTTCCAGATCCTTGTTGACTATATGTCAATAGACAGTTTTCTTCTAGGTAATTCATAATGTTCGAACACAATATATGTTCCAAAATCCTGTTACATATCGACGTTAACGATATGGGCCTATAATTTAGTGGATTACTCATACTACCTTTCTTGAATATTGGTGTGACCTGTGCAACTTTCCAGTCTTTGGGTACGGATCTTCCGTCGAGCGAACGGTTGTGTATGATTGCTTAGTATGCAGCTAATGCATCAGCATACTCCGAATAAAACATAATTGGTATACAGTCTGAACCAGAAGACTTGCTTTTATTAAGTGATTTAAGTAGCTTCACTACTCCGAGGATATTTACATCTACGTTACTCATGCCGGCAGTTGTTCTTGATTCGAATTCTGGAATATTTACTTCGTCTTCTTTTGTGAAGGCATTTCGGAAGACTATGTTCAGTAACTCTACTTTGGCAGCACTGTCTTCGATAGTACCTCTTGCCGCTAACATACTTCACATACGACCAGAATCTCTTTGGATTTTCAGCCAGGTTTCGAGACAACGTTTCATTGTGGAAACTTATAGGCATCTCGCATTGAAGTCCGCGCTAAATTTCGAGCATCTGTAAAAGCTCGCCAATCTTGAGGATTTTGCGTCTGTTTAAATTTGGTATGTTTATTTCGTTGTTTATGCAACAGTGTTCTAATCCATTTTGTGTACCAAGGAGGATCAGCTCCGTCGTTTAATTTATTTGGTATAAATCTCTTAATTACTGCCGATACTGTGTCTTTTAATTCAAGCCACTTCTGGTCTACACTTATATTATTAATTTGGATTGAGTTGAGATTGTCTATCAGGAAAGCGTCAAGTGAATCTTTATCTGTTTTTTTTTTTTGAATAGGTATATTTTTCGCTTATTTTTTGAGGATTTGGGGATTACAATGCACAGTCTCGCTACGACAACTCTGTGTTCACTGATCCCTGTATCGGTTTTGATGCTCGTTATTGACTCAGGATTATTTGTTGCTAAGAGATCATGCTTGTTTTCACAAACGTTTACTATTCTCGTGCGCTCATGAACTAAATACTCGAAATAATTTTCAGAGAATGCGTTTAGCACAATTTGGGTTGATATTTTATGCGTAGCTACGGAATTAAACGTGTATTTCCGCCAACACATCGAGAGTAAATTAAAGTCACCACCAACTATTATTGTATGAGTCGGGTACGTGTTTGAAATCAAACTCAACTTTTCTTTGAACCTTTCAGCAACTGTATCATCTGAATTGGGAAGTCGGTAAAAGGATCCGATTATTATTTTATTCCGGTTGCCAACAATGATCTCTGGCAATACTAACTCACAGGAAGTATCTACTTCAATTTCGGGACAAGTTAAACTACTTCTGACAGCAACAGACACGCCACCGCCAACCGTGTTTAACCTGTCTTTTCGGAACACCGTTAGGTCTTTCGCAAAAATTTCGACTGAGCTTGTGTCCGGCTTTAGCCAGCTTTCAGTACTTATAACGATTTGAGTATCAGTGCTTTCTATTAGTGCTTGGAGCTCTGGTACTTTTCCAACACAGCTACGCCAGTTTACAACTGTTATACCAATGGTTCCATTATCTACGTTCTTCCTGTGTTCAGCCTGCTCCCTTTGTCACTGAAGCCCTTGTTGTATTTTCCCGAGACCCTCTAACCTACAAGCCGGCCTAAGTGGCCGTGCGGTTCTAGGCGCTACAGTCTGGAGCCGAGCGACCGCTAGGGTCGCAGGTTCGAATCCTGCCTCGGGCGTGGATGTGTGTGATGTCCTTAGGTTAGTTGGGTTTACTTAGCTCTAAGTCCTAGGCGACTGATGACCTCAGAAGTTAAGTCGCACAGTGCTCAGAGCCATTCTAACCTAAAAAAAAACGCCCAGTCCACGCCACACAGCCCCTGCTACACGTGTAGCCGCCTCCTGCGTGTAGTGGACACCTGACCTATTCAGTGGAACCCGAAACCCAACCACCCTTTGGCGCAAGGCGAGGAATCTGCAGTCAAGACGGTCGCAGAACCGTCTGAGCCTCTGATTCAGACCCTCCACCCGGCTCTGTACCAGAGGCCCGCAATCGGTCCTGTCGACTATGCTGCAAAATAGTCAGCTCTGTTTTCATCTTGCAAGCAAGACTGGAAGCCTTTACCACTTCTGTTAGCTGCTCGAAACAAGAGAGAATCTCTTCTGATCCAAAGTGACACACATCATTGGTACCGATGTCAGCCACCACCTGCAATTGGCTGCACCCTGTGCTCTTCATGGCATCTGGGAGGACCCTTTCCACATCTGGAATGACTCCACTCGGTATGCACACGGAGTGCACATTGGTTTTCTTACCCTTCTTGTCGGCCAAGTCCCTAAGGGCCCCCATAACGCGGCTAACGTTGCAGCTCCCAACTACCAATAATCCCACCCTCTGCGATAGCCCCGATCTTGCAGGCTGAGTGGTTTCCTCTGAAACAGGACAGGCGACAGTATCCGGCTGAGCGACAGTGTCAGCCACAGACAGCACGTGGAACCTGTTTGTCAGACAAACCGGGGAAACCTTACGTGCGGCTGCCTGGGAAGTCTTTCGCCGCCTGCTTCGCCCTGGGGTGACCTCCCACACAAAAACAGGTAAGGGGTCAGCCTCAGTGTGAGCAGTAACTGGGTTGGCCACCGGTGAGGACCGATCGGAGGACTCTAACCTGCTGGACGTCCGTTGGATCCCCAAGGCCGGCCCACAACAGTGGTGCCCATCCACTGCAGCCTCAAGCACTGTAACCGAAGCCATCACAGCCTGCAGCTGAGAGCAAAGTGTCACCAACTCGACTCGCATCCGCACACAACAATAGCAGTCCCTGTCCATACTAAAGGCCGTGGAAAACTAAACTATGGAGATAAACGGACTATCGACTAGCGCTACGGAACCATAGAACCTGACGAAAACGCACGAATTGTGTCATAGTAGTATGCAGATATTCAAAAACCTAACTACAGAAGCACTCACTAAATAATTAGCCCCTGATAAGGAACTTGTAATATGTCACAAAATTGGTTTATCTTCTGATGCAAAAGAAAATGCGAGAACTGTGGCTATAAGATACTCAAGAAACTAAACTATTAAAGCACACACATATAATAAAATTGAACCTGGTTAGAAACTCGTAAATTTCCAAAAGCGGTTTACTTATCTGTAGCTGCGTCTGTCGCGGTCAGCTACTACTGCCTGACTTTAACTGCAAAGGGTACTTTTCCGTAGTTCTACAATGTAATTTCTAGCTCGTAGTTCTCTTCCAGAACCCACTGCGACTTCAAGGTTCCCGAACTGCCACTAACGACTGTAGTCCACAAGTTTCGACGTATTCCATTTCATCACTTTCAGCTTCGTGATACAATTCTTCAATACTGACATCGTTTGCAGCTTCAGAAACCACTCGACGATAGCCGCTCGAACCAATTTGGAACGCTGAGAACCGGGACTGCCTGGTGTGGGTAGCGCATTGTGATGCGTCTGTCTTTTGATTCTCACAGTGGCAGGCTCACAAATGCTCGTTTCAGTGCTGGTCGAAGGCAACGTGTGATCCATTACCAAAATTATGGTGCAACTCCTAAATTATGCTAAAGACTATGACATTACTACATAATGCAACATGTGACTTACTGGAAATTACTTACTGTACAAGGCGCATTACGTATATTATTTACGGACGGTCACCGTATTGTTTTGCAAAAAATATTGTATTCTGTGGGATGCAACATCAGTTCACTGCAAGTACGTTGGGGCTTGCTACAGACTTACCACGGAAAGCAAATCTTTCCTGGGGGAAATAATCACTCTTTGAAATTTGACTGCTCACAGTCAGTGACAAACAGGAAACAAGGGCAGCACATGCGTGTTCTTGTACGAGAGCTGTTTGGAACGTAAGGTCCGATGGATTAGTAAAGGAAAACCACATAGAAAAAAAAATATTCTCTAAGTTACCCACAACTTCCAGCTACCTCTCTAAATAGACGCCGCCCCTCTGACTTAGAAGTTTGTCGTGACGTTGTACAAACCTTCCAGTACACTCGTCACAGAAAGCAGCCGCCTGTGTCGTTCTCCAATTTTCTACGCTGGTCTGCCTTTCATTGTCTGAGCGAAAATGTTGTCTTCGTCGCCAGCAGTCAACGTGAGCAGAGATGAACAACAGAGGGAGCCAGTTAGGGCTTATTGTGGGTGATCAAACACTTCCAATCGAAAATGCTGCTGGAGAGTCCTCATTGCCCCTGCAGAATGTCTCGAAGAAAAATATGCATGACACTTATGTTATGTGGGCTGCATAGCTTCAGGCGAAATCTCTTACTTGGCGGGAGACACTGTTGTCTTAGGCATTTCTACGTGATCACTTTGCTCTCTGAACTGAAACGAGTGACATGAAGCGATCAACAGGCACAAATCTGTGCAAAGTTTCATCGAATTTTCACAGTGGTTTCCATTTCGCGCCTAATCGGACCTTACTTTCCGAATACGCCTCTTACGTGTGGACACTCGGTGCCACGCCTCGGTTGAAACAAAACATCCTGTAGTCAGCTGCTGATGTTCTTCCTGAAGATTCCACAGCATTTCTTTTTGGACCTGTTTTCATACAGCAGGGCTTAAAAGGTTACTTCTCCACTACTGAAACTGCTTGAGGTAATTGGTTTACCTACCTTGTTGTTATTCCCTATTGATTTATATGCTTTATGAACGGTCCAGTTTCAACCAGTCCCGAAACTGAGAAAGTTACATATAAAAAAAAGAAAAATGTTGCATTATCCGTGTAGGAATGGAACACAGAATCACCGCTCACGAATCAGGTGTCTTGGTCACTCGGCTACTGCCGCTTTTGCTGAAGCATGTTTACCTTTATGCTCATATAAACGACAATGTTGTAAGTTTCTTTTCCCGATTTCTCGGAAAATACGTGTTTCCGGATAACATTCACGACGACGAGAAATGCCCAGCTCACAATTATTTATTAATCTATTTAATTTTTATTCGATTTAGTGTCACGAACATTAAGGGCGATTTTCTCAGAAGCTGGTTGGTAGTGAGCGAAAATATCTTGTAGTCCTTAATTTTTGTTCATACACAAGCTATCTGTCAAATATGAACGGAACTGGGTGACTCTTATATCGTCTCTCTCCCTCTCTATCTTTTCTTTAACAAAGGGTATCGGTCTGTTAAGTTTGCAAACGCGGATAAAAATATTTATAAGCCATGACGTCGCGTACCTTTCGCACACTAAAATATACGCTGACGATCATCAGTGTTGCTACGTAAGCAAATAATTCTGAGTAAAGGTAGCCAACACACACGACTAACTCAAAAATATATGTGATTGTTTGAAATTGTAGTAGATAATATCCGATAAATAAATATTGTTCCAGAGAGAGATACGATATAATCATCTACGTAGCTGAATTATTATTCTCAATGTTACGTAAATTCTTTCTTAAGCAATGTCCTTTTGTGCTGTCAATTGTGATTCGAATAATATTTACGGCAGTGAAAACAAGGTTTTTACCAGTCAGCGATTTACTCATAAGCAAGTCGGAGCCTCGTACTTTTATTTATTGTATTTGGGTTCGACGTAGCCTATATATTTAATGAATACTTTTTGCGAAGAATATTTTCTTTTCCTGATAGCAAAAATACTTAAAGTATTTTTCCCTGTTATCTTGTGTGTGAAGCCCGAAAATCGTGTGATTAATTTCATTTCACGAAATGGCTGCCATTGCGCCATTACGACAAAGAATGGCAAATGGCTAGTGAGAAAACCTGAATTCTAGCGTTAGTTAATTATTTGCACTTAATTATATTCACATGGAGGGAGAGGTATGAAATGAGGTTACAATGACAAATACTAATTAGACATGTATTCTGAAGAAACTTGTGTACAATTAACGGAATCGCGCGTCCAGAGGCCACATCGTACAAAAGCGTCTAGTTGGTTCTAGAGCCGACACCAGAGTGATCATTTTATTCGTGCAAGTATTTATCATACAATTGTGTAGAAATTCCATGACATAATATACTCACGGTCTTTCTTATTCTTAGTCTTTGTTATACAGAAATATAATTATTGATAACGTTTTTATGGTCAAAACAAGTAAATGTGGAGAGTTTTACTCGTTTAAATACGATATTCAATTATTGATAGGACATTTACACATTTTAGCACGTAGAGTTTTATTCGTTGATGACACAGTTCACTCGTGGTTATATTAAATTTTCCTACGGTTTCTTAAATGTTTTCCAGGAGACGGTATGCTGTGTGTGTGTGTGTGTGTGTGTGTGTGTGTGTGTGTGTGTGTGTGTGTTAGGTCCGGTCCTTCCCGTGACGGAGTAGTTGCAGCATTTATTCAGCGGACGTGATCCGTAGATTTCGCCAGGAAGGAGAACGTTCAGGGATGTGGGACAATTCGCGGCATGGAAAACACTGAATCCTTTGTGCAGCGCACCTACTCGTATGGCCAACACAACTACCGACTTATGTAGAAAATGTGTCCAGTGAAGAATGTTTCTAATTCAGTTTTAAACTCATAGTGGTTCCCAAGGTTGTGCTTCTTGTTAGGCGGAAGCTTGTTGAGTACTTTCCCACCAGTGTACGTAACTCCATTCTGAACCCTGCACAAGGCGGCGAATCCCAGGTGAACACTGCTTTTGGGTTTTGTATTGCGATTGCGTTAATCAGACTTCATCTGAGCTGGTTTTTAGTGCCATTAAGAAGTAGGGGAAGTCCGGCTGACACGACATATCACTTCGTTTTTAGACCGTTATTGCTTCATAAACCATGAGGTTAAGTAACACTCGTACAGGACCATTCCTCATTCCCTTTTAGCTTTCGTTACATCGGTGTCATGTTTTTAAATTAATATAAACCATACGTTTTTGACATTCTTTTAAGAAATGCATAGTAAGTCATTTTGGCCTGATGTCAAGGTAAAACGACATAGGAATAAGACAAAGTAATAAATTGAGATAAACATTAGATATTTGCTATATTTGATAGATTTGTACTTAAGAGCAGGTAAAATACTATTTCTAAAACAATTCTTGAACAGTACAAATTAAGGTTTTCCAGTTCAGTCGTATGAAAAGTGAAGGCGGAAAGTAGAATTTAAAACGTTAATTCATGAAACAAGAATATTAGTTCCGTTTTTTTTTTTAATTTCACCAATCGCATTAATTTGCAGACGTTACAAATAATTTTTTTTGTTTTGTGGCTTAATCCAGCACATCCAGCGTGTGCCCACAAGTTACATTGCTGACACGTTAACCAATGTTCTCCGTGTTTTGAATGCGAGTAAAGTTCCAAGAAGTACAAGCAGTGAAAATCTTCGGAAACATCATTGTCGTCGCGAAAAAGGTCTTTTTCGTACAATATTACTTTTCGAAAACTAAGTTTTTTCTTTGCTATTTTCTATGCAGCACATTCTTCTTTCTGGCGTTTCTCTTCGTGTCTCTGTTGAAGTTGTTTCACGGTTCCTTGGAGGCTCACAAACTGGAATATCTATAGCCGGTGCTAAGTTTTTTCTTTGCTATTTTCTATGCAGCACATTCTTCTTTCTGGCGTTTCTCTTCGTGTCTCTGTTGAAGTTGTTTCACGGTTCCTTGGAGGCTCACAAACTGGAATATCTATAGTCGGTGCTGGAGCAGAGAGGAGTTCAGGAAACATGTCGCGGTTACGAGGGCGGGGTGCAGTATGCTGTAAGCCACTTGCAGCACTAGGGGGGTTGCTGCTCTTCCACAGGCTTTGGCAAATAGAAGACACATTTCACACTGGGAAACTGTTCTTCCTGGATTACACTCGAGGCACCTCGTTACTTCGTGATGAAAATAAATTTCTAGTGGGCCAAAACATGACACCCAATGGCTGGAGCCAATGAATGCGGTGAGCAGCAAAACAGAGCACAGTGATAGCATTGTGTCCTTAGTGAAGCAGACACGTTCAATATTCGTATGACTCGTATGTCTATACAGCAGAAGTATTACTTTATTATCTACAGAGGGCTTCACAAAAGAACAAAAATTCAAAATTCTTGACTCACTGCAAAAAGAAAAAATATTAATAATAATAATAATAATAATAATAATAAACAGTTGTCTCCAGCGATCCAGCCTGTTTTCCGGGCAACTCCAACAATTCGTAAAGGAGATCTGTAGATCAACTCTTTTTTACAGTTTTTCGATGGTAAATAAGCCCAGGTGGGACAAAGCCAGGTGGTCTCACGCACCATACTACAGTATCAAAAAAAAGATGGTTCAAATGGCTCTAAGCACATCTGACGTCATCAGTCCCCTAGAACTTAGAACTACTTGAACCTTACCAACCTATGGACATCACAAACATCCATGCCCGAGACAGGATTCTAACCTGCGACCGTAGCAGTTGCGCGGTTCTGGACTGAAGCGCCTAGAACCGCTCGGCCACAACGGCCGGCTACTATAGTAACATTAGCACTTCTTTAAGCACTCGTTATCGCGCCTACCTGCTTGTTTCCTCTCTGTCAAATACTGTCAAAGATTTCTGTACACTACGTAGAGCAGATTTATCAATATTATAAATGTTATATGGCGAAATACCTTCACTGCCCTTCACTAATGCAAAACTGGAAAATAATTTTAAGACGAGAGGTTTGTTTGAAACCTAGCCGCGTATGTTGCCTCAGGTTAACGTACGCTGATGTCTGTATTTCGCTTTAAGAAGCCAGCTGTGCAGTCCCACCCAGCCATCTTCTTTTCCTTGTCGAACCTGTGCTCAATACAATTTCTTAAGGTTATCAGGAATCCAAGTTGTCTCACCTCCTTCGTAGTCATATCCAACTCGCGCGCTGTCAGTAGTTTCAGGTGTTGTACCAGTTCACACTGGTATGCTGTGCTGAAAGTTGGTTGGAATCTACCCACTTCTTTCTGAACCCCACTGACGATACTGTTCATATTCCTAGCTCAGCTTCTAAGCGTAGCCGGGGGAAGGGCGTATGCTTTCGATGCCCACAGACATCCCATGTCGCCTCTGGTAACAGTATGCATAGCCTGCTGCATCTCCACCGCATCCCAAGGCTGTCTTGACGATTTCCTTTCTTTATTAACTGCGTTCTGAAAGGAAAAAATCCCATATATTTGACCCACGTAAATTCATTGGATTTGTGTGTTATTGGACATTAATCAATTCATGTTTAACGTTTCGTTTAGTTTATCTTATTGTGGAGTGACCTACCGCTATTGTTGTTAAATTGAAACAGATACGTAAAATAAACAGATTAATTAATATCAACGATCACACAGAATAGAAGAGAATCCACATTGGGGTAAAATGACACACTCTGTCGCCTGGTATGTAATTGTAGCCTGAACTGCTTTCTTTGATTCATTCGAGAAACGTTCAGCTACTGCCTGCTCTAGCAGAATCTATTACCATTCCACACATAGCTAATATTATGGTTTAGAACATAACTTACACTTTTCTCAAACATGTAATTACGTGCAATACTAGTGAATGAATATGTGTGGAAAAAAAGTAGAAAGTTGGAGGCTTAGCTACACGTTTTTCGTTCACAGCACCAAGACGGAAGTCATACACGCAGGAACAGGTTTGCCAGTCCAGCAGGTCCACCCCCCCCCCCCCCCCCCCCCACCCTACACGGCCCGGTGCAGGTAGCATCACTCAGCTGGGTTCGTCCACAGGTCTGCCGCGTGTGTCGTGACGATCTGACTGCCCCTAAGTGTGTCGGCAGCTGAGTGCGAGATACGAGATCCCACAACAATATCTGCTTCACACAGTATTCTTAGTGCCAGCTGTGAACCGCTTGTAGCCCTGTCCAGCCGTCATCTGACGTCGTCTTGTGAGGTTGAGTTTTCGTACACTGGCGCCACGGCTGAAAATTAAAGCCTCTAAAGTGACTGCAAAGTCGTGCACATTGATTGACAACAAGGGTGTGCCCAGCAGCGTCCTTTTTGTACGTCACACGTCATTTTCTCCCCCCCCCCTCCCCCTTCTGAGGTTAGTGTCATGCCTGTGACACACTTCGATTTCTGTTATGAAGACGTATGCAATTAGCGCCTCAGCCATTGGTGTTCCGAGCAGATTTTGTGATCAGCGCCGTCTAAGATACTAACAAGGTCTGTCACAAAACGCTGTATACCAATCGGATAAAATACCTCACTTGTCTCTGGAACCGATTAGTTTACGACGACTTGTACTGTTCCCGTGAGGCAATTAACAAGTTCTGCTCAGTTACATGAGTCCGTACTCTATTACAACCAGTTTCTCGTAGACTTTCGAAAATACTGAAAGGAGTAAAATAGGTTTCCAATTACAGGAGCATAGCCTGTCTCCTGTTTCATACATCGCAGTTCCAAAATGAAGTTGATGTCGGTCAGGAAATTGCCTCAAGACATTAATTACGTAGATAACTTAAGGGTAATCCTTGAAACCAAAATAAGATTTAAAAATTTTACTACGAATATCATCCTACCCACAAATTTACATCTTATTGACGGCAAGGATGAAAGCTAAAGAAATGAATTAAAATCTGCACCAGAGCCAGGACTCGAACGAGGCTCTCTTTGCTTTCTGAGCAGAAGTGCTAACCATTACACTACTGCAGCACTGTGGACAAAGCTACTGCACATACTGTAGTTGTTGTCGTGGGTCGTCGTCTCCAGTCCTGAGACTGGTTTGATGCAGCTATCCATGCTACTCTACCCTGTGCTAGCTGCTTCATCTCCCAGTACGTACTGCAACCTACATCCTTTAGAATCTGCTTAGTGTATTCAGCTCTTGGTCTCCCTCTACGATTTTTACCCTCCACGCTGCCCTCCAATGCTAAATTTGTGATCGCTTGATGCCTCAGAAGATGTCCTACCAACCGGTCCCTTCTTCTTGTCAAGTTGTGCCTCCTCATTAGTTATATGATCTACTCATCTGATCTTCAGCATTCTTCTGTAGGGCCACATTACGGAAGCTTCTATTCTCTTCTTGTCCAAACTATTTATCGTCCATGTTTCACTTCCATACATGGCTACAATCCATACAAATACGTTCAGAAATGACTTCCTGACACTTAAATCTATACTCGATGTTAACAAATTTCTCTTCTTCAGAAAGGCTTTCCTTGCTATTGCCAGTCTACATTTTATATCCTCTCTACTTCAACCATCATCAGTTATTTTACTCCCCAAATAGAAAAACTCCTTTACTACTTTTAAGTGTCTCATTTCCTAATCTAATTCCCTCAGCCTTACCTGACTTAATTCGACTACATTGCGTTATCCTCGTTTTGCTTTTGTTGATGTTCATCTTATATCCTCCTTTCAAGAGACTGTCCATTCCGTTCAACTGCTCTTCCAAGTTCTTTGCTGTCTCTGACAGAATTACAATGTCATCGGCGAACCTCAAAGCTTTTATTTCTTCTCCATTGGTTTTAATTCTAACTCCGAATTTTTCTTTTGTTTCCTTTACTGCCTGCTTAATATACAGATTGAATAACATCGGGGAGAGGCCACAACCCTGTCTCACACTCTTCCCAACCACTTCTTCCCTTTCGTGCTGCACATACTACCCAGTTCAAAAGATGAGAGTTAAATGTCTCGGGGAAAATTTAAGATCACTTGAGGTGCAGGACTTCCCCATTACGTCCAATGCTGAGGTGCTATTCCAATGCCGGAGAGCCCCAGCATTAGTGACAATGTAGGGGCAAAATAAGCTGAGGATACGAAGTCGGTTCGATTCCTCGCTGTGGCATAGATTTTAATTCCTTTCTTCAGCCGGCACTGTAATTCAGCGTGTTCGGTCAGAGGGTTTAGCTACCCTCTGTAACAAAAAAAACTGAGTGAACGAATCAATTATCAACCTGAACAGACGTCATCGGACGTCCTACACGAACAAATTCAACGAACAATCTAGAACAAAATGAGATTTTAAAAAAGTGCTGTGGTGGTATAACGGCCGGCGTTTCCTCTCAAAAATCAAGGAAACCCGGTTCGATTCCTCGCTGTGGCATAGATTTTAATTCATTTCTTAAATTTCTCAGGGAAAATTTAATTATAGGATCTGTAAGATCAGTTTACAGCTTCTTAGTGAATTGATGAATTTTGTAGTTTTCTTTTCTTCTCGAGTCATCTGTCATCTGCCCGGTTTGGTGCAGCCTGCCGCCGATTCCTCTCCTGCGCCAACCTCTTCACCTGAGTGCTCTACTTGCGCCTTGAGTCCCCAGTTATTTGATGCATGTATTCCCGTCTCTGTCTTCCCCTACAGTTTTTACCGTCTAGTACGTGGAAGTCATATGCTGATACCTTCATACATGTCCTATCATCCTTTCTGTTCTTCTCGTCAGTGTTTTCATATGTTCCTTCCTTCCGTGACATTGTGGACGATCTCCTCATTCCTACCTGATTTCCAACATTCGGCCTCATTGCATCTCAAATGTTTCGATTCTCTTCAGTTCCAGTTTTCCCATTGTGTATGATTCATTGCCATGCGATGCTGTGCTCCAAACGCACATTCTCACAAATTTATTGCTTAAATCGAGGCCTTTGTTTGACACAACAGACTTCTCTTTATGTGCTCCTTGCTTCGTCCGTCATGGGATATTTTGCTTCCAAGGAAGCAGAATTTTTTAACTTTGTCTTCTCCTTGACTGCCAGTTTTGTTGTTACGTTTCTCGCTATTTTCATTTCTGACGATCCTCATTACTTTTGTCGCTTTTTGGTTTACTCTCGTTTCAGATTCTGTACTCATTACACCGTTCAGTAGATTCCGTTATATTTCTTCACTTTAACTGGGGACAGCAATGTCATCAACGAATCGTATCATTGATGTACTTTCACCTTACATTTTAATCTCACTTCTGAACCTTTCTTTTATTTCCATCATTGCTCCTTCGGTACATGGGGTGAACACTAATGAAACTGACAAATCGCAGAGACGGATTCCTGATTGGAAATTGAGGACAAATGGTCCTCTGAACATGCGTCCGGAAAGGAATCGTTGTCCCGGTAGATGGCACTGTAGAGTAACAGTTCCTCTGTCCACGTGCCGTGTGTTTGTTGTGCGTCGCAGGCTGTGTGACTGATGCAGCTACTGTAGGCAGCAGAATGGTCCGGGAACAACCCGAGATGATGCTGGTGTACGGCCAAGCAGATGGAAACAGTAGGGGAGAGGCAGTACGGCTGTACCAAAACAAGTAGCCTCACAGGCGCCAACGACGTCACGCAACATTTCGAGCCATTTTTGACCGTTTGAGTGATTATGGATAATTCGCAACATCGAAACGTGGAGGGAGGCGGCGGACTGTGCGTACACCAGATTTGGGAGCGGGCTCTACAGGATACCGAGACGAACCCTAATATAATTTCCAGGTAAGTGGCTCTCCAACGTGGTGTAAGCCAAAGTACGACTATGTGTATCCCGTATGACAACCGTCACTATTCCTGTAACGTGCAGCTAGTGCAAGGATTATCATCTGCGGATTTGCCTCTATGGGTCGTATGTTGTCGATGGCTTTTGTACCAGATCATCACAAATATGGACTTTTTATCAACAGTCCTCTTAACATGCGAAACAACCTTAACCGTAACCGGCCTCATCAGTGCCCACACTCGTCATCTGTGGACTGCAGACGCGGCAAACGTGGTCAGAGGAACCTTTATTCGTCAGCGCCATCCATCCTGGCAACGATGAGTTTCCGAACACTTGTTCATAGGACCTGTTTTCCTCCACCATCAGTCACGTTTTATTAAGGTTTAGCCCGTATAGATTGGACAGTGGCGGCATCCCCTTCTCAATACGAGCACTTTGTTCTTGGCCTTCAATCCTCAACGTTTCCTCTTGGTTACTGTACATTTTTTGCATCGCCTGTCTTTCCCAGAAACTCACTCTCACATTTCTCATAATTTCTGTCGCCTTGCACCTTTTCGCATCGTCGAAAGCTTTTTCTACGTTGAATGAGCGTATTTTGATTTTTCTGTAGCCTTGATACCATTATAAAGCCAAGCTCAGAACTGTCTCTCTGGTTCCTTTACCTTCCCAAACTGATTACCACTTAACGGTTCCTCAGTTCCCTTTCCCATTCTGCTGTACATTATCTCTGCCAGCAACTTGGATGCATGAGATATTAAGCGGACTGTGCGATAGCTTTCCCATCTATCTGCCCATGTTATTTCTGGAATTGTGTGGGCTATATTTTCCCAAAGTCTGACTGTACGTCACCAGTCTCAGATTTTACACGTCACGTTGAATAGTCATTTGGTTGTCACTTCCCCCAATGATTTTAAGAAATTACGGGTGGAATGTTATCCATCGATTCTGCTTTACTTGATCTCTGTCTTCCACAGCTCTTTTAAATTCCACCAGTTTCTTCTGCCATCAAGCCATCAGACCCCTCCTCGTAAAAACCTTCAGTGTGCTGTTTCCACCTATCCCCTCTCTCCACCAAGCCGCCATTTCCATCTATCCGCTCTTTCCTCTGCGGTTTATATGGGAATTCCCATTGCACTCTTAATGTTATCACACTTGCCGTTAATTTCACAGAAAGATGTTTTCATTTTTCCACAGTCCGACTCAGGACTTAAGAAGATCACTTCTTTTCGATTTATTCACATTTTTCCTGCAGCCATTCCTTCTTGGCTGTCCTGCACTTCCTATTTACTTCATTACTAAGTGATTCCTATTACCTCATTGTTATCTCTCCTGGACGATTTTTGTACTTCATTTTTCGATCGATTGAAGTACGTCTTCATTTACCTTCGTTATACCTATATCTAACTGTTCAACATCTTTTCTGGAGGGTGTTTGATATGCCCTGCTCTTCAGCTGAACTGCCTGCTTGGATATTCCTTACTGCTGTATCCACATTCTTAGCCAACTTCACAAATTTCTCATCATTCCTCAGTATGTGTTTGTATCCCACTTCCATCGACACTTATGCTTTCGTACAATTCTCCTTAAGTTCAGTCTACTGTTCATCATTAGTAAAATGCGATCTGAGTCTTTATCTGCTCCCAGTTACGCTTTACAGTCCAATATTTGATTTCGGAATCCCTGTCTGGTCATGATGTAACCCAGCTGGAATTTTCTTGGTTCTCTGGGTGTTTTCCAAGCATACCGCTGCTCTTGTGATTCTTCAAAAGCGTATTTGCTATAAGCATCTGCCATTTATTGAAGAACTAATTAGTCTTTTCCCTCCCTCCTTCCTAGTACCAAGTCCATATTCTCCAGCAACCCTTTCTTCTGCTCCCTCCGTCCCACCCCCCCTACAACCGTCTCATTCCCCTTTGTATAATGAATTACCCGTTCAGTATCTTTATGTGCTTTCTCTATCTCTTCATCTTCTTCCTCCGACGTTAGCATGTATCGCTGAATTATCGTTGTCGTCATTGATCTACTGTCGAACTTAATGAGAATAACCCCGTCACTGAACTGTTGACAGTAACTCGCTCTCTGCCCTGATTTCCTGTTCATAACGAATCCTAATTCCGTTGTACAATTTTGTGCTGCTGTTTATGTTAGCGTATACTCGTCTGACCATAAATCGCTGTCTTCCTTCTATTTTACTTCTCTACATCTAGATCGAACAACAGGATTTGCATTTTCAGGCATTCCTAGCTCTCCTACTTCTGACATTCCATGCTCCGACTTGTAGACGGTTATGCTTAAGTCTTTTTCTGATGGTCGCCTCCCTCCTGGAGATCCGAACAGGGACTCATAAGAAATCTTTCGCCAATGGAGAGACCACGATGACACATGTATTGTGCATACACGTTACGTTACGTGTCTTTAATGCAGTGGTTTCCACTGCATTCTCATCCTCATGCCGTAGATCATTGCTGATTCTTCCTGCTTTTTGGGCAGTTTCCCACCAAAAAGCCGAGCAGGTGCCCTAATTTTCTCTTCGCTCCTCCGGCGTCTTTAACAAGGCCTTTTGATGAACGAGGGTGACTTCTTATGCGGCCATTGCTGAAGATTTTTGTTGAAAACTTAAGAAGAGGTTGGGGGCTCGAATCCGGGACCTACGACATTCTAATCACTATGAAGACGCTACCCGTGCACCACGGTTAACCGCCCTACTGAGTATAGTTTTGAAACTAACATCGCTTGGTGTTCCACATAGTATCTGCACAGAAAAATATGATGCAAGCATTTTTGGGTTTGTTGCAAGTGTCAGAATGTAACGAGTGTCTCCATACGGGAAAAGATGGCACGGCAGCAGGGTGGGGTAGCACGGCAAAATCACAGTTATTTATTTTAGCGTTAACTGAAACAAAGAGGTGTAGCATGTCGGGATACCAGTAAAAACGTTTTAAAATTTTTGAGTTTTACGTTGTAAGCAATTACCCTTGGTTCCGTGACACGTCATCCATCCACAACAGTAACAAGAGTTGCCTGTTACGGCCGGTCCCCCGGTTCGCCTGGCCCAGATGCTGGGTGTGCCCGGGGTAACCGGCATGGTGCACGGAGGCGACACAGACTGGCTCGCTATTTAAAGGAGACGGGAGGTGAACGCTGACAATCTAAGGCGCTGGTCTGGTGCAGCTCACGACGGTCACCTACACCGACTAAGGCTGCTCGTCCCTGCTGAGCTGCTGCTGCTGCAGTCTACGTCGCCTTGAGCTTGCTACCAGTAGTCGTGATCTGGTCTCCATCCACAAGTTTTATGCCCCTCGCAGCCCGCTGTTATCAACCTGACTATTCCTTGATGACCCAGGACTTTTCCTATAAACCGAAACATGCTTTTACTCAAGTTGTGCCACAAATTTCGTTCTCCTGAAGTTCATTTCAGTACCTCTTCATTATTTGCTAGATTTATATGCCTAATCTTCAACGTTTATTTGCAGCATTACACACACACACACACACACACACACACACACACACACACACACACACACACACGCACACACACAAACACACACACACACACACACACACAAAACTATTCGCTTCTTCTCTGAACTACTTATCGTCCGCGTTTCACTCCCATACATCGATACCTTCCATAGAAATATCTTTAGAAATAGACATCAAATGGTTCAAATGGCTCTGAGCACTATGGGACTTAACATCTGAGGTCATCAGTCCCCTAGAACTTAGAACTACTTAAACTTAACCAACCTAAGGCCATCACACACATCTATTCGAACCTGCGACCGTAGCGGTCGCGCGCTTCCAGACTGAAGCACCTAGAACCGCTCGGCCACTGTGGACGGCCATTCTCTAACATAAATCTAAGCATCGCTTGACTTAACTAGACTATACTCCGTTATTGTTTCAGTTTTGTTGATGTTCATCTTATGCTGAAGCAACACAGAAACTGGCATTGGCATGCGTATTCAAATACAACGATGTGTAAACAGGCAATATAAGGCGCTACTGTTGGCAATGGCTCTATAAGACAAAAAATATACGGCACAGTTGTTAGATCGGTTACTGCTGTTACAATGGCAGGTTATAAAGATTTAAGTGGTTTGAACGTGGTGTTAGAGTCAGCGCACGAGCGATGGGACACAGCATCTCTGCGAAAGCGATGAAGTGGGGTTTTCCCGTACGACCAATTCACTACTGTACCGTGAATATCAGGGATCCGGTAAAACATCAATTCTCCGACATCACTGCGGCCGGAAAGAGATCCTACAAGATCGGGACCAACGACGACTGAAGAAAATCGTTCAACGCGACAGAAATGTAATAAACCTTCGCAGATTGGTGCAGAATTCAGTGCCAGGCCATCGACAACTGTCAGCGTGCGAGCTATTCAACGAAATATCATTGATATGGTCTTTCGGAGTCGGAGGCTCAATCGCATACCCTTGATGACTGCACGACACAAAGTTTTCCTCGTCACCTGGACCCGTCAACACCGACATTGGACTGCTGATGACTGGAAACATGTTGCCCTTTTCGTCGAGTCTCGTTTCAAATTTTATCGAGCGGATGGACGTGTATGGCTATAGAGACAACCTCATGCGTCCATGGACCCTGTATGTCGGCAAGGGACTGTTCTAGCTGGTGGAGGCTCTGTAATGGTGTGGGTACTGTACAGTTGGAGTGATATGGGAACCCTGATACGTTTAGACACGATTCTTAGAGGTGGCACGTATGTAAGCATCCTGTCTGATCAGCTGCATCCATTAATGTCTATTGTCCATTCCGACGGACTTGGGAAATTCCAGCAGTACAATGCGACACCCCTCACGTCCATAAATTCTACAGAGTGACTACGGGAACACTCCTCCGATTTGAAACAGTTCCGCTGGCCACAAAACTCCCCAGGCATGAACAGTATTGACGGTATCTGGGATGCCTTGCAACGTGCTGTTCAGAAGAGATGTCCACCCCCTCGTGCTCTTACGGATTTGTGGACAGCCCTCCAAGATTCATGGTGTCAGTTCCCCCCAGCACTACTTCAGACATTAGCCGAGTCCGTGTCACGTCGTGTTGCGGCACTTCCGCGCGCTCCTGGGGCCCATCACGATATTAGGTAGGTGTACCAGTTTCTTTGGCTTTTCAGTGTACTACCTCTTTTTAAGACTGTATCAGTTCCGTTAAATCAATCTTCAAAGTCATTTGCTATCTCTGACATGATTAAAATATCATCCTCAATCCGCAAACTTTCTGCTTTTGTCCGTGGACTCTTATTCCGTTTCCAAATTTTTACTTCGTTCCTTCATAGCTTACTTAACGTATGGATTGAATAACATCTATTATATGCTTCAGTGCTGTGACATTTCCGTCTCAACTGGTAGTTCCGTTTCACACCCTTTGACACTTATAACTGCAATCATACATAACCCTGTGCTTTTTTCAATCCCTAATACTAACATAATTTTAAAAAGTTTGTTCCTATCACTAGGAAAGCTGAGCTGTGCGGATGATCTACGGTAAACTGCTGCTAGAAGAGTTCATTCGAATGTCTATGTGCTGTCGTACCGATATCATGTCCGGTGTCGGTTGAGAGATTTCAGTTGCTTATCCATCCGCTGGTCACTTACTTTGTTATCTGTCATTTAGACGTTCGTGCGATGATCTTCCTCAGTGAAAAAATCGTTTTGGCGTTGTCTCTGTCAGTCTACGTTTCGATACCTTTAAGGTCACAGAGGGTGTGGACGGTTGACTTCGATCTCTTACAGATGTAACGTGAAAACCAAACCCCCTTAGGCTTTCTGCCAGGTCAGAAGAGAAAATTTTACTTTTGGATTTGTTGAATTCGTCGAGTCATACACCTCATTCTCTTTTGTCCACAGGTCTCTTACAGAACTAGAATATGTGATTTCTTTCGATTAACGCAAGAATTTGTTTTTCAAACTTGATGCAGAGAAAGTAGGACATTTCCTTATTATCGAATGAAGTAACGGATTTACCAGTAAGAACGCAGCCTGTTGGGCTATCAAAACAGACAAATCAGTGTGCTCAGTGTGCTCCCTGCGGCCGTTGGATAAGCAGCTGCCAGCAGAAAGTCGTATGCTCCTAGCGCACTCATTAGTTACATAATTTAATTCTTAATTTCTTTGCGTGTTTTTGGTACTTGCATTGTTTAATTCATAAATTTCGGGCGTATTATAGTATTTGAGAGTTGTAGCATCGCGTTTTAGTACCTGAATAGTGTAAAATCGCGTAGTCTCCTTCCGCCGCCAAGCAGTGTGTCAGCAGTGCGCAAGTAGCAGCATTACTGCATTTACTAGGCAATCTTGTATTTTAATAACCGTTTAAATTTTGTGTCGATTTGTTTGTTATCTCTGTAGATTAATTCAGACGTTCTTTGCACAACAGTTTTTAGCATAGATAGGGACTGCAACTGCTGTGTTCGGATGCAGGCTGAGTTGGCATCCCTTCGCTCCCAGCTTCAGGCAGTGTTGGCTTGGATCACACAGCTCGTGGCTGTTGCCAATGGGCATCACTGTGGGGGTCCGGATGGAGGTCTGTCGGGGACGGCCAGCTCGTCCCACGCATCCCCCGATCGGACTAAGGCTGTACCTGCCCGGGATACTGCCCACATTGAGGCTCATCCCTCACCTGTGGTAGAGTGGGAGGTCATCTCGAGGTGTGGCAGGGGGCGAAAGACATTCTGGTGGGCTGAACGGAAGGCCTCTCCAGTTTGTCTGACGCCGAAAGGGTACTTCCGGATGTCATGAAGGGCACAGGGTGCACCCATCTGCAGGTGGTCGCTCATGTCGGCACCAATGATGTGTGTCGCTATGGATAGGAGGAAATCCTCTCTGGCTTCCGTCGGCTATCTGATTTGGTGAAGACTGCCAGTCTCGCTAGCGGGATGAAAGCAGAGCTCACCGTCTGCAGCATCGTAGACAGGACTGACTGCGGACCTTTGGTACAGAGCCGAGTGGAGGGTCTGAATCAGAGGCTGAGACGGTTCTGCGACCGTGTGGGCTGCAGATTCCTCGACTTGCGCCATAGGGTGGTGGGGTTTCGGGTTCCGCTGGATAGGTCAGGAGTCCACTACACGCAGCAAGCGGCTACACGGGTAGCAGGGGTTGTGTGGCGTGGACTATGCGGTTTTTTAGGTTAGATGGCCCCGGGCAAGTACAGAAAGGGAAACAGCCTCAAAGGGTGCGGGGCAAAGTCAGGACATGCGGGGACCAAGCAGCAATCGGTATTGTAATTGTAAACTGTCGAAGCTGCATTGGTAAAGTACCGGAACTTCAAGCGCTGATAGAAAGCACCGAAGCTGAAATCGTTATAGGTACAGAAAGCTGGCTGAAGCCAGAGATAAATTCAGCCGAAATTTTTACAAAGGCACAGACGGTGTTTAGACAGGATAGATTGCGTGCAACCGGTGGTGGCGTGTTTGTCGCTGTTAGTAGTAGTTTACCCTGTAGTGAAGTAGAAGTGGATAGTTCCTGTGAAATATTATGGGTGGATTGTTGGTTGTTTTGGGGAAGGAGACCAGACAGCGAGGTCATCGGTCTCATCGGATTAGGGAATGACAAGGAAGGAAGTCGGCCGTGCCCTTTGAAAGGAATCATACCGGCATTTGCCTGGAGCTATTTAGGGAAATCACGGGAAACCTAAATCAGGATGGCCGGACGCGGGATTGAACCGTCGTCCTCCCGAATGCGAATCCAGTGTCTAACCACTGCGACACCTCGCTCGGTTATGGGTGGAGGTTACACTCAACAACCGAGCTAGGTTGATAATTGGCTCCTTTTACCGACCTCCCGACTCAGCAGCATTAGTGCCAGAACAACTGAGAGAAAATTTGGAATACATTTCACATAAATTTTCTCAGCGTATTATAGTCTTAGGTGTAGATTTCCATTTACCAGATATAGACTGGGACACTCAGATGTTTAGGTCGGGTGGTAGGGACAGAGCATCGAGCGACATTATACTGAGTGCACTATCCCAAAATTACCTCGAGCAATTAAACAGAGAACCGACTCGTGGAGATAACATCTTGGACCTACTGATAACAAACAGACCCGAACTTTTCGAGTCTGTATGTGCAGAACACGGAATCAGTGATCATAAGGCCGTTGCAGCATCTCTGAATATGGAAGTTAATAGGAATATAAAAAAAGGGAGGAAGGTTTATCTGTTTAGCAAGAGTAATAGAAGGCAGATTTCGGACTACCTAACAGATAAAAACGAAAATTTATGTTCCGACACTGACAATGTTGAGTGTTTATGGAAAAAGTTTAAGGCAGTTGTAAAATGCGTTTTAGACAGGTACGTGCCGAGTAAAACTGTGAGGGACGGGAAAAAGCCACGTGGTTCAACAACGAAGTTAGAAAACTACTGCGAAAGCAAAGAGAGCTTCACACCAAGTTTAAACGCAGCCAAAACGTCTCAGACAAACAGAACCTAAACGATGTCAAAGTTAGCGTAGGAGCGTTCAGTGAATTCGAAAGTAGAACTCTGTGTACCGGCTTGACAGAAAATCCTAGGAAGTTCTTGTCTTACGTTAAATCAGTAAGTGGCTCGAAACAGCATATCCAGACACTCTGGGATGATGATGGCACTGAAACAGAGGATGACACGTAAAGCTGAAGTACTAAACATCAAGCTGTTTCACAGAGGAAGACCGCACTGTAGTTCCTTCTCTAAATCCTCGCATAAACGAAAAAATGGCTGACATCGAAATAAGTCTCCAAGGAATAGAAAAGCAACTGGAATCACTCAGCAGAGGAAAGTCCACTGGACCTGACGGGATATCAATTCGATTATACACAGAGTACGCGAAACAACTTGCTCCCATCTAACAGCCGTGTACCCCAAGTCTGAAGAGGAACGGAAGTTTCCCAATGATTGGAAAAGAGCACAGGTAGTTCCAGTCTTCAAGAAAGGTCGTCGAGCAGATGCGCAAAACTATAGACCTATATCTCTAGAATTTTAGAATATGTTTTTTGCTCGAGCATAATGTCGTTTTTGGAAACCCAGAATCTACTCTGTAGGAATCAACATGGATTCCGGAAACAGCGATCGTGTGAGACCCAACTCGCTTCATTTGTTCATGAGACCCAGAAAATATTACATACAGGCTCCCAGGTAGATGCTATTTTCCTTGACTTCCGGAAGGCGTTCGATACAGTTCCGCACTGTCGCCTGATAAAGTAAGAGCCTACGGAATATCAGACTAGCTGTGTGGCTGGATTGAAGAGTTCTTAGCAAACAGAACACAGCATGTTGTTCTCAATGGAGAGACGTCTACAGACGTTAAAGTAACCTCTGGCGTGCCACAGGGGAGTGTTATGGGACCATTGCTTTTCACAATATATATAAATGACCTAGTAGATAGTGTCGGAAGTTCCATGCGGCTTTTCGCGAATGATGCTGTAGTATACAGAGAAGTTGCAGCATTAGAAAATTCTAGCGAAATGCAGGAAGATCTGCAGCGGATAGGCAGTTGGTGCAGGGAGTGGCAACTGACCCTTAACATAGACAAATGTAATGTATTGCGAATACATAGAAAGAAGGATCCTTCATTTTATGATTATATGACAGCGGAAGAAACACTGGTAGCAGTTACTTCTGTAAAATATCTGGGAGTATGCGTGCGGAACGATTTGAAGTGGAATGATCATATAAAATTAATTGTTGGTAAGGCGGGTTCCAGGTTGAGATTAATTGGGAGAGTCCTTAGAAAATGTAGTCCATCAACAAAGGAGGTGGCTTACAAAACACTCGTTCGGCCTATTCTCGAGTATTGCTCATCAGTGTGGGATCCGTGCCAGATCGGGTTGACGGAGGAGATAGAGAAGATCCAAAGAAGAGCGGCGCGTTTCGTCGCAGGGTTATTTGGTAACTGTGATAGCGTTACGGAGATGTTTAGCAAACTCAAGTGGCAGACTCTGCAAGAGAGGCGCTTTGCATCGCGGTGTAGCTTGCCCGCCAGGTTTCGAGAGGGTGCGTTTCTGGATGAAGTATCGAATATATTGCTTCCTCCTACTTATACCTCCTGAGGAGATCACGAATGTAAAATTAGAGAGATTCGAGCGCGCACGGAGGCTCTCAGACAGTCGTTCTTTCCGCGCACCATACGCGACTGGAACAGAAAGGGGAGGTAATGACAGTGGCACGTAAAGTGCCATCCGCCACACACCGTTGGGTGGCTTGCGGAATTATAAATGTAGATGTAGAATCCTGATCTATCAACATTATCTGCGAACGAACCGCCGCCCTTCCGCTGGGAATGCTCTCTGGATGTAGCGGGACATCAACACCAGAGACGTCGTTGCCAAACACACCACCTGCACTGCACTGTCGGGCTCGCCTACGTGTGTCAAGACGTTGGTGGAACACCAGTGCTGTAATGCAGCAAGCAAAATAAATTAAACGTGAGTTTGTACGGTGTATAATGACACCTTTAAATTGGCTCACCAGCTATGACATCTCATATTGTCTGTTAATTATCAATGTTATATTCACCAGTTCCCGTCAGATCACCGTAGTTCAGCACTGTCGGGCTTGGCCAGCACTTGGATGGGCGATGGTCCACTCTTCCGAGCGCTGTTGGAAGCGGGGTGCCTTGTGAGGCAAATTGAGGAGCTACTTGATCGAAAAGTAGCGGCTCCGGTCACGAAAACTGAGAACGGCCGGGATAGCGGTGTGTGACCACATGCCCCTGCTGTTGGCATATGATGACATGGCGGTCGGTCAGTACCTCTGGGCCTTCCGAGGCCTCTTCGGACGCAGTTTTTATCCATGTTATATTGCCTACTATACGTGAGACGCCCTGCTAAATCCGCAGGACAGGACAGGTAGCTTAAGTTGTGGAAAGGGCCAAAATAAGCGGCTGTCTGCTACACTCGAACATACAACCTTTTATTTGATCAAACATTACAAGAGCCAAGAAAAATAATAAAAAAAACACACATCTTTAGTTCAAAATGTGTGTGAAATCTTAACGGACTTAACTGCTAAGGTCATCAGTCCCTAAGGTTACACACTACTGAACCTAAATGATCTTAAGAACAAACACACACAGACACACCCATCCCCGAGGGAGGACTCGAACCTCCGCCGGGACCAGCCGCACAGTCCAGGACTGCAGCGCCCCAGACCGCTCGGCTAATCCGGCGCGGCACACAGCTTTAGTTCTGGAACTTAATTAGCAGCCGTACAATCTCATGCCTTAAGGACAAGACCACTTTAATTTAAAAACGGCTGAAAGCCAATAACTTGAAGCTCAACCAAAATCAAAAATTTAAAAGCCAAAGCCATATTTTAAAACAGTTCCTTAATTAAGCTGAAGGTCCAAAGAACCTGACTCTTCAAGAGCGAACAACTTAAATTCAGAATCGGCTGAAGGGCCTACACTTAAGTGTCGATGACATTAATTTTAAAAATGCCCAAGGCTTTACGTAAGACAGTTCTTAAAGTAGGCTGAAGGCCCAAACCATCTGACAGCCTAAGAGCGAAACGACCTTAATCTAAAAATCAGCTAGAAGCCATACAAGTACAAACAACACAAACAAACAAGAAAAGGCGGTACACCCAAGGGTGCTCAGAAGTTGGGAGGGTCAGCCTGGGATTCGAACACTGGCGCTCGCTTCGGTGAGACAGGCAGTCGGCCCAGCCGTTGTCGATCCGACGACAGCCCAACCGACAGGCAGTCAACGGACCCACCGACAAGATAACCTCCGCTTCACCCGACCAGCACACAACAGGGAGTTCAATGGAGTAAGGTATTGGCGGCCACACACATTTATACATTGAGCTGTCAAACTACACACCGTGCTGGACAGCGACAACACGATGAGAAAAACACACTGCCTAAACTTACGTCAACAGCCAGGGCAGGTAACCGGAACGTTAACGGCCACAAGGCAGAAGATTCCGCTGGTGCACTTCAAATAACGAAGTACAGCTAAACTCCACTGGAGGGTGGCTAAAATTTGCCAACTTGAAAACACACGTTATTGCTCGCGAGAATATCCCAACAGCCGACAACGAACTCCAAACTCCACAGTGTGAACAGTCGTGACTTGCTGGCAGATTAAGTCAAAACTCAACTTTCGAGTCCACGATCGGTGAGCCACGAACCTCGTGCCATTGGGGACAGCACCACACTCTCCGATTCCGCATACAGGCCGCCAGCGGCCTCGGGCAGACTGTGCGCCGTGGAGATTTCCTCGCTGCTCCACGCCAACCGACCAGCTGCCCAGGCCCGGAAACGGCGAATGGACGAAATATACTTCGGCCGACGAGGCGAGCAACCGAACGACCAACCAACGGTCATCCCGCTCCAGTCTCCCTCCGTCGGCCAGTTCATGCGTGTCGCCAGCAGTAGGCGAGCACTGGCTGCCGGCGCCTCACCGGCGCTCCGTCCCCGACTTCCCTGATGCTGCGTGACGACTGCACTGCTGGTCCGTCCCGAACTGACTGCCAGGCACACGACGACCCGGAAGTACTGTCGGTCGCTCCAGAGATGGTACGAGAATGTACTTATCGATACGCGCTGCTGCTGCTCTTCACGGGCAAGTAAGGCAGGAAATCGGTGACGCCAGGATATTTAATAAGAAAACGAGGCGGCAGCATCATAATAGAAGATGAGAAACAGTAAATGGTGAATCATGATTTATCTTCAAATAATATTCTTAAAATTTTATTTTATTTACTAGCGATTAATTAAGACATTTAATCACACTATATGAGAATGAAAGTAGTTGCCAGGGAATAACTGATGAAATCATAATCAAATTGCTTTTAACAAATGGAAATGTTATTCCTAAAAGCGTTTTTTAAAAAAAGAAACAGATTTAAAATTATAAGCAGAAAGAACCCTCTAGATATCAAGTTACAATTTATTCAGAGGCAGAAAGAAACAAATTTTTGAGTGTATGAGCTTTTGGGCTGAAACCTTGCCGCTCCCTTTTGACAAGCTGTAGCCACGATCGCTCACAACTACCTCTGAAAGACTACACTGGTGCAAATCTGCAACACACCAGGTAACTTTAAACTAAAAGTTTTAACTATTCACACAATCACACAGATTCTGCACCCCGTAGGAGGGATGGAAATGGTACAAAACACTAAAGTTAAAAGACTAACTTGCCACCGAAGGTGCAACTTGGCTTAACTTCTAAGAAAAGTCTTACGGTGGAGAGATGGCAACTTTATATACTAACATGACCATTTAAATAAAAGCCCCATGAAATGCAGTCTTACATAAAATTACACAAGGTTGGCCAAACGAGTCAACATGCTCTACAGTACACATATACCGCCTCTCAAGATGATAAAATAAAAACATATTTCAGGAATTAGGCCGTTACACTCCAAGCAGTGAATTCGTTAACACACCGAATCCGACAAACATGACACAGGCAGCTACTAACGTACGGCACATTGATAGGGACATTACCGAACAACTCGAACCGCAGTTTGCTCTAACTCCCCCCCCCCCCCCCCTACTCCACTAGGGAAAAACGGACCACCCAATTCATAAATAGCCACCTTCCCGCTGGTGGGCAAACGGAGAAGAATAGTGGAACAAAGCGGCTGGTGACCTCACGAAGAAAACAAGTAGAATTTAACAAGTAAATGGAACGTCAAATCACCAATCACTTAACTTATAATAAACTGAGATTTCTGGAGAAGATCTGGCGCAGCAACCCCAAATCGCTCTCCTGAACCGTCCGCTGCCAGCCGCTTCAACGGACGCGGGGAGGCGCGCCGATCACACGGCGTCGCAGCTAACACCGGCCAGATCGACGTTGTGGTTTCGCTCCTGTTGCTCTCGTGTCGACCGCGAAGCCACTACCCCTCGCCATACGGGGCGGCCCACTGGACTCAACACCGACGCTCAAGGCGGACAACTCATCTCGTGTCTCAATGCGCGACTGACCAACCCATCGATCCAACCGCCAATGACCATTGCCTGAGCAACTCGAGCAGATTCTCGGCCTAACGTGCAGACTCAGACGCAGGAACTAAGTCCCGACCGGGCGACCAGTAGCTGAGTTCTCTTACTGGTGGAGTGGAAAGACTCTCATTTATGTGGCTTTAAAGATTGATCCGAACTTAAGACATACTAGCACTCCGGACGACAGACAGACACTAACTGCCTCACAAATGCGGACGAGAGACAGTTTAGCAAGCTGAGGACGAGAGACTGACCAGACTGACCAACTGACCCCAGACTGACTGACGGGTGATCTCGTAGAGCCCCTTAAATGCACATGAACAGGCAACCTTTGCCCTTTCCCTCCAGAGGGAGACACCAAAGCTGCGATTACCACCACAGCAGCGACACCACCAAAACCGGAGGACGACTGTTTCACACTACGCGCTGCGGCGCGTTCTTCAAAACAGCAATTTTTATCACGGCTCAAATGGCATGAACACGAGCCTTGCTCGGCTCAATAGAATTCTTGAAATCACAAACATTCATAACTGTTGTAATAGTTATCGTAAAACTCCGATAGATATTGCTCTGAGGACTTCTGATAATTTTGATCTGTGTAGTGCACCTAGTTTCATGGAAGCGTGTGCAGGGGACAGGGAGACCTGTATTCAGGTGAACACCCGAAAGCCGCCATTATATTCCTATCAGCTTCGTTGCTTCTACCACCACACTGGGAAATACCTGTTGGCCTTGTCTCAACAACTACAACACAACTTTACCGAAGAACTTTCTTTCTACTCGTCAATACCTGTGAAATTTGAAAAAATGAAAGCGCAGCATATTTTTGTTGCTATCCTTTCATTTCGAATACGTATGTCTTAAAATCCATCATACGTATATCTCGATAATGTGCTTTCATCTTGACGAGTAGTCGGATGGATTCTACAAGTCATCAGTGTGTTCTACGTAATAGTTATATCGTCCCAATGAGAATAACTGTTCTGGACCCATAAACGAGTAGAGTCCTTTCCGAGGAATAAAAGGAGAAAAAAAGCGCTAATACCTGAATCCCTATGAAATCGTGATGTTGATTATTAAGTGAAGGGAGATAAGCGTTTACATTGTAGCACAGTGGCATAGGGAAGTCGACACGAACAGTTAACTACGGGACGCGATCAGCTGTACCGGGAGATAACGCCAAACTGGCCTACGAGAGCCAGCAGAGAAACATTGCTCGCGCACTGCAAGGTATTCAGTATCCTCTCACTCTGTCACACCAACAGCCTAGTTGGCTATTTCACTAACATTAGTAACTTAAACTATCCCGTGAAGGTAATGAGTACTCTAGTGTAAACAAGTAACATTGGACGGCGATGGCGCTTTAGGGTAGAAAGACGACGATAAAATTAGCGGTCCGTAGCTTTGACCACTATGGAACTCACCTTCTGAGGTCATCAGTCCCTTCGAACTTAGAACTACTTAAACCTAACTAACCTAAGGACATCACACACATCCATGCCCGAGGCAGGATTCGAACCTGCGACCGCGCGGCTCCAGACTGTAGCGCCTAGAACCGCTCGGCTACCCCGGCCGGCTTAGCGGTCCGTGGCCAGTGCACACGACCGAAGGTGCACGAAGCAGATCGTGTCCCACGTGAAGTACTGCACGTCGATCGATAGGTGGTCTGAGCACGGGGCTCACAACCCGAACCACACGCCTCTGTTAAGCAGTAATGAAGGACTGGGTCCCTTACTTCGATTGCACATAATGCATTAAAGTCAATCCAACATATTCATTTCAAATAACATATATGAAGTTATATTTGAATCTGTCTGACATTAAACAGGAATAAAAAAAAAACAATTTCAATATCAGCTGATTAATGCGTGAAGCGCGAGTTAAGCCAATAATCAGGTAAACTAAACATTTCAGCGTAATTCAAAAGAAAGAGAAAAAGAAAAATTTGAATCAATACACCCCACTGACAAATATCCAAAAAACCTTACGATACTACTCAAAAGAATACACTGAAGTGGGGAGCAGTCATTCACCTGACAGAACACTTCAAAATGAGATCAGTAACACAGCTGTGTGCCCCAGAAAACAGAAAGACATTAAATACACTTCGTTTAACGAATAACAAGTGCCCATTAACATTACGCCACTCCTGTTTGAACTGCAGTGCCCCCCCCCCCCCCCCCAAAAAAAAGAAAAAGAACAAAAAACAACAGGCGCTTTTATCTGTTTAAATTACAGCATTAAGGAGTTCCAAACGATGTTCAATACAAGTATTTCCCCTTTCAAGGCGGAGGCTGAGCCGGAAACACAGAATGCCACAAAAACACAGTTTTGCTGTGAAATCTTACAGGACACCCGGAAGCAGTAACAGACAAGGGGTCGGCACCCACAAATAACACAGGCTAAGGATCAGGCTGGGAGCACACCCTACGAGAACTTGTTCACCACAAACTGTAGACATTCCGGACGAACATCCGCTTGCGATGGCTACCAGAAGAACGAGCAACTGACAGGCCCACGCCGTGCTTCTCACACAGGCACCTCAATTTGTACAAACATCTAAGCCAACACCAACTCCGGATTCACCTCTCACTGCGAGGCTCGGCACAGTTTGTATAAAGTGCCTTCCAGGCAACCAGTAACTAGCGCAGGAGTTTCACGATTAGCAAACAGCCTCTGTGTAACAGACATCACACATGTGTGCTTACTAGAGATGGGCAAAACTGTTCTTTTCAAAGATTGGATCAGAACTGTTCACTCCCTGAAATGAACTAGCTCTTTTTCATGACTCACCACTCATTCACAATAGAAAATAAATGGAAGGCACATTACCATTAAAAACTTGGTTTATTACAGTACTATACCCATATTTTGATCTTATTTGGTCCTATTTTGAAGTAATACAGATAATGAGTAAGAATTTTGTATTGTTTATTGAAATTTCCAAGATATGACAAAGGTTTTGATTATTGATTTATTTTGCACTATCGTGGTTTTATGGGTGATCGGAAAATGTAACTTGAGATTTACATTAACAATATATTTGGTTATAATGTATTAAAATTTCATTAACCTCGTACAAATACATCACAAGCAATATATTTTTAAAGTGAACGTTTGCTTTCAAGGACGCCTAAACTCGCAAAATCTGTACTACAATAAGAAAAAAATATATAAATTTGACTGTAAGACCAAAGTGTTGCATATAGCCTTCCACAGAATAAAACAAGGAAAATATTGGTGTATCACATTTTGCTATACGTTTATCGGTTCACTCGCAATTAAAGCGTAAATTCGACTGACCATAATAAAAAATCCTATAGTAAGAGGAGTCGTCAGGAACCTAATCTGATCAGTTTAAACAAATAAAAATAAAATAAAAGCAAATGATGTATATATAACATAATAATGTAATATACATAGTGGTATTACTACGAAGAACAATATCTAGTAGAGACGAACTCCGATGCAGAGGCGCTGAGTCAAGCAGGTCGAACCGCGAGCTGTATTACTGCGTGAGCTAAGACCGCAGAGACCAGAGTGACACCTGAGTTGCTTTGCTCAACGCTCTGGCTAGAGTCGAGAAAGGTGGGGTGAGCTCTGGGCGGGCGAGTTCCGAGGGTGGGGGGAGCGGTGCACGGCCACCAGTCACCCGCTCCGAGACAAATCGTCCGTTCTCTTAAGAGCAGGTTGTTGCAAGTAGTTCTTATGTTCTCCGCTAGGAGGCTCTCCGTCCTGTTGCTCGCATCAACTGCCCAGAGGGCAGGACGTGCGACTGAAACGATCGCCGACGGAGTGCGATGCTTAAGTTAAGGTGCGGCACACTGCACGCGGCAGAGGAAGCACAGAGACGGCACGGCATATGTGAAACACAAAATCCAATGGGGCACTGCACAATGCAGGCAGCCAAGGCAGAAGCAGGGCAGAGCCCAGCGCTGGCTGTGTTGTGTGGCGTGCAGTGTGCTCTAACCAGCAGAGGCCCCGCTGATCTTCTCCGACACTCTCCCCCCCCCCCCCCCCCTCTCTCTCTTTGCTGTGGGAAACGTTTGGAGGTACCGTTCTTTTTTTCTGTATCACTGATTGTTCACTCCTTTGAAAGATTTAACTCTGCGAATTAGTTCACGAGCGGATCCCCCATCTCTAGTGCTTACGCCCGAGCCACCACTCCGCCAGTCTCACCGGCCGCCCCAAACCGGCTGCCTCTCGCCGTCCCGCGCGCCCCAGCCGAAAACGCAAAGATGCTCATGCCCGGCGACGCGCCAAAGATAACAAGCCGATCGCTGATGATCGACCAGCGATCTGGCTCGACAGGAACTGCTCGAAATACATCTTTCGATGTTCTGCGGCACAGTTTACCTGAAATTTGTCGACGAAGCAGCGTGCGATAGGCGTACTCGCCGTTCCACAGACCGACATCGTTCCCGCCACTCGGACGGCAACGTGAGAGAAGTGACTGCCGACGGTGCAGGACTCGGGGTTCGAAACGTGCGAATCTTCACTCTGCCCTTTGAAGTTCCTGCTACGCTCCTCTTGGACTCGTTGCGGCCTAGCAGAGAAGTACTACGTGGCCTACGCTCGAGACGTATCCTGAACGGACTCCATCAGCTGCGAATAGAACTGTGCAGACACATCCAGGCGTAAGTGACCGTTGCAGGCTGTCGAGCGATCGTCATTTACGACTGTGAACAGCGGACTTGTTCGGGGTGCTGACAGGAAGGGCACGTTCGCTCTGACTGCGTGCAGAGGCACCTTCTCCAGGTACCTCGTCCAGATAATTCGAGCTGCTACGACGCGTATGTCGCAACCGACGAGACTACCTGTTCGTTACGTATACTGAGACAGCGAGGGCAGCGACGGACGAGGACGTTGTTCCCCTCCAGTTAGAGACCCCCGCGGCCGCGGGCCCGGTTTCCGCGGCCTGCATCGGAACCGTCGACGTGCTCGCCAGCAGCGACCACGACTGCACTCCAGCCGTGTGGGGAAGGAGCGCGCCTGAAGGGCAATTCGAGCACGGACAAGGAGATAAGAGAGGAACCTACTTTCTTGCGAACCATGGATGAAGGGTATCAGACGGATGCCGTATTCCTTGACTTCCGGAAAGCGTTTGACTCGGTGCCCCACTGCAGACTCTTAACTAAGGTACGAGCATATGGGATTGGTTCGCAAATATGTGAGTCGCTCAAAGACTTCTTAAGTAATAGAACCCAGTACGTTGTCCTCGATGGTGAGTGTTCATCGGAGGTGAGGCTATCATCTGGAGTGCTCCAGGGAAGTGTGGTAGATCCGCTGTTATTTTCTGTGTACATAAATGATCTTTTGGATAGGGTGGATAGCGGCTGTTTGCTGATGATGCTGTGGTGTACGGGAAGGTGTCGTCTTTGAGTGACTGTAGCAGGATACAAGACGACTTGGATTGGATTTGTGATTGGTGCAAAGAATGGCAGCTAACTCTAAATATAGATAAATGTAAATTAATGCAGATGAATAGGAAAAATAATCCTGCAATGCTTCAATACTCCTTTAGTAGTGTAGCGCTTAACACAGTCACGTTGATTAAATATTTGTGCATAACATTGCAGAGAGATATGAAGTGGGACAAGCATGTAATGGCAGTTGTGGGGAAGGCGGATAGTCGTCTTTGGTTCACTGGTAGAATTTTGGGAAGATGTGGTTCATCTGTAAAGGAGGCCGCTTGTAAAACACTAATACGACCTATTCTTGAGTACTGCTCGAGCGTTTGGGATCTCTATCAGGTCGGATTGAGGGAGGACATAGAAGCAATTCAGAGGCGGGCTGCTAGATTTGCTACTGGTAGGATTGACCGTCACGCGAGTGTTACAGAAATGCTTCAGGAACTCGGGTGGGAGTCTCTAGAATAAAGGAGTGGTTCTTTTCGTGAATCGCTACTGAGGAAAATTAGAGAACCAGCATTTGAGGCTCCCTGGAGTACAATTTCACTGCCGCCAACTTATATTTCGCGGAAACACCACAAAGATAAGATAAGAGAGATTAGGGCTCATACAGAGGCATATAGGCAGTAACTTTTCCCTCGTTCTGTTTGGGGGTGGAAGAGGGAGAGAAGATGCTAGTTGTACGAGGTACCCTCCGCCACGCACCGTATAGTGGATTACGGAGTATGTATGTAGATGTAGATGTAGATGTACTTTCCATAGTGATCCACAGGATGCAGACACGGGTTCCCGCAAACACAAGTCACCCAAACGACGAAAGGAGAGGAGGCTATGTGCAGGAAGCGCTTCGCATGACGGTGACGCGCTTCACGCTCTTGGGCGCAACCCCTCTGTGGACCCCACTCCCTCGGTTCACGGTTCGCTGCTGGCAACGTCTGCCCGAGGACGGACACAGCTCGGCGGTGCCCGACCCACTGACGAGCCTCATGGCGATTTTGCGGCTCCTGACGTACCACACGTCCAGCCTGGCGACTCGGCGTCCGACAACGAGATGGAAACAGTGACGTCAGACCCGAGCGACCAACTGACGCCCGCGGCCGGCGGATCGTCGGGCACACGTCTTGTGTCTGGCGATCTGTAATATATATATGGCGCAGGTGACAGAGATGGTCAGAAGGGCCATATGGCGCTTACTAGCTCAAACGATTGCAGGATACGTCATCGTACTATCCAATTTCCCAGGTGTGTGGATAGGTACAGTCAATGTCAACGGTATTAGTTCGACGATAAAAACCCGGCTGTTGAACGACGTGATTCGGGTGGCTGACATGGATATGGTGCTTCTGCTCCTGGATGTCTATGAATACCGGCGTTACGTCAGTACAACTACTGACGTGTCGAGCAAACAGTCTATTACTCTACTGAGGTATCTCCAATGTTTTAACAGGCTACAGAGCACCTAGTGGTGGGTGGGAGCAGCGTATTACGCCCTGAGGATCGGATCACTCACCACATACCGTGCCCAGCCCTTTGTGCGATGAGAGCGGAACTCGTTTTGCACGACACGTGGCCATTAATCCACTGTGATCGAGGCAGACATACACACTTCGCCCGCCACTCGGCCAGCAGTTTCGGGAGGATTAACGTTTTGATAGGTCTTTTGGCAGCGACTGTCAGTGCCGAGCTGTGGCCCACAGCATTCACTGACCGTCAGGCCTTCGTCTGCCCCTGACCCTGCCACTACAACAGATGAGCCGTACTAGAGGACAGTGGACTCTTAACGTCGACATTCTCCAGCAAGAGGCTTGCCGTCTAGCCGTCGCTGATAACAAATGTGAACGAGGACGTCGTACCTATGATTCCGCGAAAAGGTGGTGGATCCACTGCACTAAACCAGCTATTTGCTGCACGTTCGTGGTAGATGTACAGGCAGGGCGCTTTGGCAACGATAGACCTCTGAGTTTTACTACCACGTTATGCAGGAACTAGCGTCGCAGTAACCTCCGCCACAGCGCCAAATGGCCAACCTCCGGACACAGACACAGCTCCTGCAGATCACGGCTACCAGATTGGGAGGCACGCGAGATTCCATTCCAGAGGTTCGTGCTTCTCTTCATCGCGTCGTCAGAGAATGGAGACATCGTAACAGGCGACTTATCACTGCAGCTGTTGCGGCGGACGGACAACTTTAAGAGAAAAACACCACAATTGCCCGCCTCCTCACAGGTTATTACCGGACTTTCTGTCAGACGACACATTCTTGGAGGTCGTCACAATGGAAGAAATGGGCATGGCCCTGTCGAGGGGCACGAGAAACTAATCCGTGGACTTGATGGTCTTCCGCTTGAATATTATGGCACTTTCCCTGACCTGATGGGGAACGTTGGTTACAACGTTTGGTTACAACGTTTGTTAAAACATGCTGAAGATAAGCCTTTGCTTAAGAAAGGAGATACAAAAATACCATCTAATTTCCATACAATTTCATGTTTGCCAGAATTATCAAAATTTTAGCAAAGGTAGTAAACAGTTGGCTTCTTAACCACCTGACAATAAACAATATATTGTCCAAGTCTTCATTCAGATTTATGAAGGATACTGATACTGAGAAGGCTGTCTACACATACAGTGGAAAAGTACTTAACTCATTAAGCAATAAATAACAGGCTACTGTTTTGTGATCTGTCAAAAGCATTTGACTGTGTAAATCACAACACCCTTGTAAATAAATTAGAATATTACATTGTAACAGTAAATGCTACAAAATCGTTCAATTCCGATATCTCTGAGAGGAAACGAAGGGTGTCATTAGGAAGGAGACATGAATTAATCCATCAGGGATCATCCCAGCTGGGAACTAATTACAAGTGGCATCCCACAAGGTTTCATCATATGGATCTTGCTTTTTCTTGCATATATCAATGACCTTTCATCAGTAACATTACCAGGTGGCGAGTTTGTTTTGTTTGCAAATGTACAAATATTGCAATAAAGCACAAATCTTCTTAGAAAGATTGGTTGGTGAAATTTTCATGGACATTAGTAAATGGGACCTAGTCAGTTCTTTGTCACTAATGGCCAGTTTTACACTCTCAGGTTAAATCCAGGGATAGCTAACTTAGGAATAGGCTAACCACATGTTAACTTGGAGTATCTGTTGTATGAAACCATTTTATTCCCCGGCTAGTTATTCCTGGAGTAGCATTTCCATCCAGTTAAGTTGGCAACAACATAAGAGCAGACTGGGTATTTTCACTTACATCATTTCATATTTACTGCTGTTGTCGTCGACTGAAATGTCATGTCTAACGTGAGCGATAAGTACTCCAGATCGCAAAATTATTCATTTGAGGATTTTTTGAGGTTGGTAGATACTGTAAAAGAGTTCCAGAGTGTAGAAGAAAACATGAAAAATTCTATGGTCTCATTCAATGGAAACATTAGTACAAAACATTCAACTAAGTTTGTAGGGTACTTGTATGTATAGCAGTATAATGATCTATTGTAACATTATCTAAAGGATCAGGTATTTCTTTGACTAGTAAGAGATCTTTCTAAATTTCTGAATAAATATGCAAAAGTTTCCATTCATAAATAACGTCACACAGATGGACAGAGCAGCTACAACAGACATATGATTTTTCCCCAAGAAAGAAACACGTAAATATTATGCCTAGAAAAGGGAGTAGAGGCTACAGATCGCTGGTGCCCCATATGTAGAACGCAAGTTCCAACTTGTGTACAGTGAAATTTATGATTTGATAAAGGTGTAAAGGGAAGGACGCCGCAGTGCACGCAGGGACATGATATAAAAGCAACTGTGAAATGCAGTCTGTGACAACACAGACATAATTGAGATTCATTTGACTGACGATCATGAGAGGTGTTTCTTACTAGCATGCTGATGTTTTTATGTCTTACAGTGGTTAATTCATTACAACAGCAATGGTTTTCTACAGAAAGTACCGTTGTAGAATTATTGAACATGGTGCATCCACTTTTGCAGTTATTGGGCACACATAAATCTTATTTCTATGATGTGATTATTAATAATTATATAGAGCATACATATGAAAAGTAAGATACCAACATTTACAATAAACGTTGACATCAGTGAGTTCCGATTGCAAGCTTTTCGTATGCACACTTCGTGCTCGCCTCCTCGCTACTGTCATAGATACCATTCACGTCGACCAAGCATGTCTGGGAGATGGCACTAATATATCTACATATGGCGTTAAACTCTTATGCCCTGGCGGTAATGTCGGCATGTGGCTTAGAAGGCGCCCTCGTGGCTGCTGACCTAGACCACGCGCTTAACCGAGTTGAGCAGGCCTACTTCGAGAAGGCGTGTGTGCCCCCAGTATCGGCTGGTGCGGTTCCCTGTCGCGGCCGCGTGGGCCCTTCCAGTGCCCTGGTCAACGGCCACCGCGCCCCGCCCTGCACTGCTGACAGCTCAGTGTGACAAGGGGGCTTGCTGTCGGCCTTTCTCCTCGCCGCCGCCCTCGAGCCTCCACTTCAGGGTCTACGTCAGCGTTTGCGGGGCATTTGCCTCCGCAATGCGCGTTTCACATGTCGTGTCTGCGCCGACGATGTATCTTTCTTGGCGAGGTCGGCAGAAGATACACGTACGGCCATCGCGTGGCTTTAGTGCTACGGCGAAGTGGTCGGGAGCCGTGTCAACCTTCGGAAGTCGTGCTAACTAGATGTGGACAAAGAACTAAATATCTGCTGCCCAGTACCGAGATCCTGGCGATGGAATGTTTGGGAGTGACGCTCCGTGGGAACGTGCCCCGTACAGTAGCAACTACACTCCTGGAAATGGAAAAAAGAACACATTGAAACCGGTGTGTCAGACCCACCATACTTGCTCCGGACACTGCGAGAGGGCTGTACAAGCAATGATCACACGCACGGCACAGCGGACACACCAGGAAACGCGGTGTTGGCCGTCGAATGGCGCTAGCTGCGCAGCATTTGTGCACCGCCGCCGTCAGTGTCAGCCAGTTTGCCGTGGCATACGGAGCTCCATCGCAGTCTTTAACACTGGTAGCATGCCGCGACAGTGTGGACGTGAACCGTATGCGCAGTTGACGGACTTTGAGCGAGGGCGTATAGTGGGCATGAGGGAGGCCGGGTGGATGTACCGCCGAACTGCTCAACACGTGGGGCGTGAGGTCTCCACAGTACATCGATGTTGTCGCCAGTGGTCGGCGGAAGGTGCACGTGCTCGTCGACCTGGGACCGGACCGCAGCGACGCACGGATGCACGCCAAGACCGTAGGATCCTGCGCAGTGCCGTAGGGGACCGCACCGCCACTTCCCAGCAAATTAGGGACACTGTTGCTCCTGGGGTATCGGCGAGGACTATTCGCAACCGTCTCCATGAAGCTGGGCTACGGCCCCGCACACCGTTAGGCCGTCTTCCGCTCACGCCCCAACATCGTGCAGCCCGCCTCCAGTGGTGTCGTGACAGGCGTGAATGGAGGGACGAATGGAGACGTGTCGTCTTCAGCGATGAGAGTCGCTTCTGCCTTGGTGCCAATGATGGTCGTATGCGTGTTTGGCGCCGTGCAGGTGAGCGCCACAATCAGAACAGCATACGACCGAGGCACACAGGGCCAACACCCGGCATCATGGTGTGTGGAGCGATCTCCTACACTGGCCGTACACCTCTGGTGATCGTCGAGGGGACACTGAATAGTGCACGGTACATCCAAACCGTCATCGAACCCATCGTTCTACCATTCCTAGACCGGCAAGGGAACTTTCTGTTCCAACAGGACAATGCACGTCCGCATGTATCCCGTGCCACCCAACGTGCTCTATAAGGTGTAAGTCAACTACCCTGGCCAGCAAGATCTCCGGATCTGTCCCCCATGGAGCATGTTTGGGACTGGATGAAGCGTCGTCTCACGCGGTCTGCACGTGCAGCACGAACGCTGGTCCAACTGAGGCGCCAGGTGGAAATGGCATGGCAAGCCGTTCCACAGGACTACATCCAGCATCTCTACGATCGTCTCCATGGGAGAATAGCAGCGTGCATTGCTGCGAAAGGTGGATATACACTGTACTAGTACCGACATTGTGCATGCTCTGTTGCCTGTGTCTATGAGCCTGTGGTTCTGTCAGTGTGATCATGTGATGTATCTGACCCCAGGAATGTGTCAATAAAGTGTCCCCTTCCTGGGACAATGAATTCACGGTGTTCTTATTTCAATTTCCAGGAGTGTCTGTATCGCAGAGTACATAATACGATCGACGCGGATGTTCGCATCCATACATTTCGAACACTTGACTCGATTATGCAGGTACCTATTGTCAACATCTACGTCGCCCCGAAACTTAATCATTACACACACAAGCTCTCCCAACACCCGCTACGGTGGCTGATAAGTTACAGGTGGCCTTGGGTCATTGCGGCAGCGATGGTAGGGTATTCAAGACTATTGGAGACCCGTTACGAGACACTGACGTTGCCCACGCACGCAGAATGATAAACGTGCAAAATAGGGCACGCGCTCTCATTTGCGGGCGATGCATCGCCTACGTGCTTTGGACAAGCACAGGTGCACTGCTACACCGATTGAGGAGGTGGCGCCTCAGTCCCTCCGGGCGCCTGTTCTTCTCGGACATACCGCGCCTCCAATGTCACATCCGCAGATACACAGTCGACACAAGTTACCTGTTGGATGTCCTACGGACTACGTGAGTTCCTAGGGCTTCCATCACCACGTTCAGCAGACACCGCCTGCTTACGTGATTGAACATCGCCATCGGGCGATTGGCTGGAGGAGGGTATGAGGTAAACACTCGCCTTTCCCTCTCACCGCTGTGGTACGTGCAGACGACTGGAAATTTTCCCACCCGGTGACGTCTATACACTACACATCTCGCCAGGGGCCGTGTCTGCCCAGACGAGCCGCTGTCGACACGGTCACGCACCGTTTCGTGTGTGGTGCGGCTGCCGACTGCTGCCTCCTCTCACGGCGCGTGTTGGCATCGTCGCTGCGATGGTCGCCTCAGTCCGTAGAGCCCACCGAACTGATCCACCGCGAAATCACTTGCTACCCTGCACTCGTCATGGCGCCGCGTTGTAATGCTCTTTTACGGTGGGTTTTGCAGAGTTCTTAGATTTTCGCTACTATTTGACGAGTAACTACACGGTTTTATGGAGCAATGCGTCGTATGGATCACTCTTTGCGAATTACTTGGGGTCGTTGTTTACGCACCCTCCAGAGTATTGGATTGTAACGAGAGTGAGAAGAGATTGAAGACATAGCACAGGATGGACTGATGAGAGATGTCAACGGTAATTACCGGGTGTTGCGCCCTCGCTGAACTAGAAGACGACTAGGGCATCCCGCAGTCTGGCTGCTGTGGACAGCCCTAGAAGAAGCTTAAACAAAAATAGAAAATAAAACGAATAAAAGATAATAAAAATATCGTACCCTTTGTTTTATCTGTTAAAAAAAAACAATCAAAGGTGTTAGTGGGAGGAGTCTGAAGCGGAGGCAAACATCCGTCCTAGTTAGCTTAGGGTGAAAGTGGCGGTAGGACTAGATATTGTTTTTGTTTGTAGATTAGATAGGTTTTTGAGGTAGCAGGAGGGTTATGTGCCAACGCCTGAAGAGGAAGAGGTCTATGGCAACAAAAAAGTAAAAAAAAAGTACAAAATAAAAGTAAGCAGAAGGCCTAAGTTTGAATTGTGATCTGGCTCAGATTTTCAGCTTGCGCCAGTGGTATAAATCAATGTCCACAGGTAGCCAATGTCTTTAATTCCTCTGTGTCTTGGAAAACTAATTATATTATACTCATAAGACAGTAGTTTCTTGCAAACAGGACAGACAAACAAAACGATTTAATTGTTAATTTTATGCTGTTGTGATTTACAATATTTTGAAACAAAATTTGCTCTAGCATTAACTTCGAAATTTTTAAATTTTTAAGCGCAAGAACAAGGTTTTGCTTTTTTTAAATTCAGGGACAATTTTAGCAAAAATCACTTATGGAATGCTTCCGCTGAGGTTTAGGGGCTTATAGTCCAATCTGAGGCTGTTTCTTGACCAGAAGTGTCTCGTCTCGACTTCACCTACATCACTGTCGAAGGCTGTAAACATTATATATATACTCTAACACAATAATAACAATAAAAACAACATACCACGAAGGGTTTATCCGAATCGGACAAGAATCGGTAGCTCTGATGTACATGTACAGATAAACAGATGATTAAAATTTCAGAAAAATTGGACCATTTATTCAAGAGATTGAGCAAGTCAGTAACGCATTGGTCCACCTCTGCCTTATGGAAGTAGTTATTCGGCTGGGCATTGATTGATAGAATTGGTGGAGGTCCTCCTGAGGGTGTCCTGCCAAATTCTGTCCAACTGGCGCGTCAGATCCCGAACTAACTGGAGGGCCCTGCCGATAGTGTTCCAAACGTTCTCAACTGGAAAGAGATCCGATGGCCGAGGTAGGATTTGGGGAGCACAAAGGAAGCAGTAGAAACGCTCGGCGTGCGAGGACTGACATTTTCTCGATGAAATGTGAGGCCAGGAGGACTTGGCACAAAGAACATCAAAACGAGGCGTAAAATGTCGTCAACGTACGGCTGCGCTCTAAGTGTGTCCTCCTACGGCATCCCAGACCATCACTCCTGACTGTCAGGCCGAATGCAGGCGACAGTGAGGTTGGCATCCCACCGCACCACTGTCTGGGACGTCGGGGCTCAGTCTGAAGGGGAACTCATCACTGAAGACAATTCTGCTCTAGCCAATGAGAGACCAGGCCGAACCTGTCCATCACCACTGCAGAGGGGCTTGTGGTGTACATAGGCCAACGGCAGTCACCGCAAAAGACACTGTGAGATCAGCCCTCTTCATGTGAACCTCCTAGAAATGGTACTTGTGGTCACTGGAGCACGATGATCCCGGGTCTCCGAGTGCCTCTCCGACGATTGCTCGTCTTTCACTTTCTGTCGCCTCTGTAGATGAACCGCTTCCTTGATGCGCCGTGTTCGGCCAATGTTCACCCAGTCCTGCCGCCATCGTCGAATGGTGGCATCGCTCCTATTCAAACGTCGAGTGATTCGCTGATTACTACAACCGGATTATGTGAGCCCAACTGCACGCTCTCTCTCAAATGCCGACGTCTTCGTATATTGTTCACGAGCTTGCCAGGCACGTGGTGAAACTTACTGGAACGTCACACATGCATCCATCGGCCGTCAAAGTTTACATTTTTCAATTTCCGTCGATACCTAGATGAATATCAAATTGTGACCAATATGTACAACTCCTTTTTTTTTTACTTTTTTTTACCAGAGCCATGGTGTACATTTTGGTGTGAATTGTTTAATATTCCTAAGATCATTGATGTGTATGGTGAAAATGCTTTGATAAGTTTTCGTTCAAGGTGTTCTGTTCGAAGAATGCGCTAGGTTACTGGATTCCACCGATTCTGGTCTGGCATTTCAACTTTTTTTCGGTGTTTCTGTTGTACCATGTTCAGCTTTGCTCTTTTACCAAAGCACAGTACGTTTTACATGAATTAACTTGTTTAATATGCTAATGTAGTTTCAGTTGCGATAGTTTGCTAGCCAGAACTATTACTGAGCAAAATAAACTAAGGACAAGGCAGGTGAGGAAACTTGTCGCTGGTGGCCTCGGTGTTGAGCGCCCGTAAGCGCCTTTCAGGAAACTTATGGAATCTCGTAGTTAGTGTGAGTATATTACATTTTTTGTCTGTTTTGCTTTAGCAAGCCCACACAATTTCATTTTCATTAGCTTCAACTGGTCCTTAAAAACTGGACTGTGGCACTGAAAAAACCTGAAGTCACTTCTGTCTACATTTAAAAAAGTTTTCTATTTGCGTATTATAATTTTCAATACGCTCGTTTCGATATCTTGAACTGTACATGATATGTAATTCATTTTTAAAAATAAATCACTTTTGCTGTAATGGAGTGCGCCTAGGTGAAAATGTTTGCGCTACACAAAATTCATTTTCTGTAGATTGGATAGACCTCCTCCGAATTCCGAAGCCAGAGCCAGTCTGTACATTTACGTTTATACACATACTGGGAAAGCCAACGTGTGGCGAAGTGTACCACCACGTCCGACGGCTAGTCGTTTCCTTTCGTGGTCCACTTGCGAATACGGCGAGGGAAGCAGGGCTGCCTACAGGCTCCCCCCCCCCCCCCCTCCCCCTCCGCCCCCGTCGTACGACCCTTAATCTCCGCGGTCCGTAGACGGAATGTGTGTTGGGGGCAGTAGAATCGTTCTGCAGTTGGCCTCAAATGCCCATTCTCTAAATTTCGTCATGGTGCTCCTCGAAAACAACGTCATCTTCCCTCCAGTGATTGTCATTTAACTTGCGCGCTCACTCTGCGCTCCGATCTTCGCCAGTGGGACACAATGTCTAGCGCTTTTCGGAATCTAGGGATAAGAAATCTGTCTGGTGTCCTCCAGTCAGTGTTTGTACGAGGTGTCGTGTGAGAAAGCGGCAAGCAGAGCTTCGCACGAGCGATGCTTTATAAATCAGTGCTGTTTGTGGACAGAAGCTTTTCTGTCTCCAGAAAATTTGTTATATTCAGAGTTAATTACGCAGGTCTGTAATTGGTCTGTAATTGCGCAGGTCCATTGTTTTACCCTTCTTATGTGCAGGAGTCACCTGCACTTATTTCCAGACTTTCCAGATACTTTGGGCTTTTCGCTGGGTGGGAGTTTCACGATTTATGCGTTTCAAGTAAGGGGCCTGTGATGTAGACTACTCTCTGTAAAACGTAATTGTTGGACCTTGCCAACTATACGTTTGCAACTCTCCTAGTCGTTTATCTAGGCCACGGATGCCTATTTTTATCTCCTCCATGCGGGAGGTGTACGAAACTTAAAACTTCAGCTTTGCTCTTGCGAGTAGACAGAGAGTAACTTTACATGTGTCCAGAATTTTCTTGGCTTCTCACCGAGATCTTTCGCTAAGGTCTGACGGTGGAAGTTGTATGTACCTGTCAACATCGGCGCGTTATTTTCTAATCCAATTGTGCAACAATCTCTGGTTCCTCAGCATTTCCCAGATCTGACTGTTAAGCAACGGTGGGTCCTTACCTTTGTTATCCAAGTACTTGGCACGAACGACTCCAGAGTGCGATTTTCAATTTATATTTTTAACATAATTCCTCTACGTCAGCCATATTGCAGTTAAATGATGTGCATCCGTTGTCTAAGTGGGATGCTAACGACTACATCTTTTTTCTAGCATGGAATACTCTCCTAGCCAACTTGACTGATTTATTAACTCCCTGTGGCCGTGCGGTTCTAGGCGCTTCAGTCCGGAACTGCGCTGTTGCTACGATCGCAGGTTCGAATCCGGCCTCAGGCTTGGATGTGTCTGATGTCCTTAGGTTAAGTTAGGTTTAAGTAGTTCTAAGTCTAGGGGACTGATCACCTCCGATGTTGAGTTCCATAGTGCTTAGAGCCATTTGAGCCATTTATTAACTTTAGTAACCACCATCATTATTATAACGTCATTATCACTAATCCCTGACGCTATACCGACAGTATCAATAAGATCACGCCCATTTGTGGCTGCAAGGTTTAAAGTATTTCAGTTGCATGTGGGTTGCCTAACTAGTGGTTTTAGAAAAACATCTTCAAAGTACTTTTCAAAACCGCCTATATGCACCAGTTGCAGTTAATCCATAGACGCCCCAGTCCGTTCCCAGTAGATTTAACTCAACACCAACTGCACATTTTTTGTATTTCCGCGCTACTGAGTACAGACTTTTTGTGAATGATTCCACAACGACCTCAGCTGAAACAATATTTTTGTCTACACCAACGAACACTACCCCGCCTGTAGCATCTAACCTGTCTTTGCGATATACGTTCCATGTTAACATACACATGTTTTGATCACTTAACATTTCCGGGCTGAGGTGCCGTGGTCCATACAGAACTCTCCCCTGACTTTTCGCCTTCGACTGCGGAAGGCGAAACGTCAGGGGGAGACTTATGTAGGGACCACGGCATCTCAGCCCGGAAATGTTTAGTGATGACAACTCCTGCCGTGAAAGCCTTCATTCTATGATACACATGTTTCATACTCAGCAATGTACGAACCGATGTGCAACGCAGTCTCACGGTGTCTTCTATTTTTCATTGCGAATTTCATGCTGCATGTTACTTAATTAGGAACTATCACAGTAATTATAACTATTAATGATAAGATGGGCAGTTCACAATGAAGCTAACATGTCAGAATCTAAAATATTTTACCGAATACTTCACGTAAAACTGTTTGATAAACAACGCAGAGCACCTGGCGCTCGTGCGACGCCCTGCTGTTGCCGGAACTGCTGGGAGCTGCCCGCTGGCCCTTCGCTCCCACACCGAGGCTCATCCGGCCCTGCCGATGACGTCGTTGCTTGGTTTGGCCGCTGCTGTTGACAAGGCACACCCCCAGCTATCTTTTCCTTTCCACGAAACATCAGCGTCTAATGCCACGGACTACAGCTTCATTTGAAAAAGCGAAGTTGACACTGTGGCAATTAACACACGTACGGTCCGCAGCTCCTGGTCTTGCGGTAGCGTTCTCGCATCCCGCGCACGGGGTCCCTGATTCGATTCCCGGCGGGGTCAGGGATTTTCTCTGCCACGTAATGACTGCATCTTGTGTGTCTTTCATCATCATTGACTCGCAAGTCGCCGAAGTGGCGTCAACTAAAAAGGACTTGCAATACGGCGGCCGAACTCCCCCGCATGGGGCCTCCCGGCCAACAATGCCATACGATCATTTCATTTCAACATACGTACGACAAAAGACTACACTTCGTTTTCTGCTTATTTTCTGCAAACTGATGTAAATAGAATTACGAAATCTCAAATGACTTCGGAAATATTTAAGCTAAATACCGTTGTTTAGTTATAGTATGTATTGGGCAGAACGAAGTAATATCAAGCTTATCAAATAACACAGCCCGAGCTATGTTTAAGATAATTTGTTGTAGACTTTCTTGAGCATAAAATAGTTTTGTAACTATATTTGGATAAATATGAATTTTATATGAATTTACAGGTTTTTCGACAGCATGCAAATGTCATGAAGATATTTTGATGGAATAGATCTTTTTTGGGCCGACACCTTTGTCTTTGCATAATGTTTCGCAGAAGCGTTATTTTGCTCGTCTGTATCTTTGTGTCAGTAATCGCAGCTACTGACCACAGTGCTCCAGCTTCCATTACAGGTAAAAATTTTACGTTGTTGTCTGGGCATAGTAATGAATACCAATATCATGGCAAGTAATGAAAATTATGTTCAATTTTCTCATCTATTTTTTTTTAGGATCTGATTCTGAAGTTACAATCTATCGTCTAAGAACCGAAAAACCAGGTTAGTATGTGTTTTCAGCATTTCTACTAACGTTTGATGCTTGATGCTTCAGGAAATTAATTTGGTGCTGACTTACCTCACTGAGCTAGCTTTGTTCGTTTTTTAATAAGTGCTTTGAGTCACAGTGTGATGACTTTTAGTGTATCATTGCATTTGATATTATAGACTAATGAATTTTAGCGTATCATCGCTTTTGATATTACAGAGTATACTAGTTCGAATGTTAATCACTTACATGTTGCATAAATGTTACATAGATCCTTATTAGCAATAGTCGTACCTGACTGTTGGACGTGTCAGTACCATTTCCACACAAATATCTGAAAAATGTTTACTAACATTTACGTGTATAAAATGGGTCGAGAAACATTGGGTATTTTTGAAGTTGTGCGCCGCAAAAAACCGTATTTTGTAGCACAGCATCAGTTGCAATGATTTTGCATTCTTAATATTTATCTGAAATATCTTCGCTCAAAGAATCATTCTCCTCCAGTTTTATTGTATAACAACGTGGATGAACGCATACTTTCGAAAATTTACGGAAGTTTCAAGTACTGTACGTAACAAATTTCGTAGTAAAAAGGCGTTTGTGTCTTTCTGGCTGTAGCATATGTGAATTTTATCTTCAACTGGAGCACATGTTATGTGCATTTATCGTAAATTAACGCTATTTTCGAGTTTGTTACAGGCTGTAACCTCCAAAAATATTACGGGAAATTACTAGCTCTGAAACGAAATTTTTCTGTTGTTTAAATGAGTGTGTCATTTTGCGAAATAATTTCTTCAGTCTACAGTGGAAGGAGTGATACCTTTTGCGTAACACATCCAGAAATTAAAAGGACAATCAGTAACAGTATTTTGAAGTTACACTGAAGCGCCAAAGAAACTAGTATAGGCATGCGTATTCAAATACAGAGATGTGTAGACCCGGAGAATGGCAGGTCATCACGATTCAAGTGAGTTTGAAAGAGGTGTTATGGTTAGTACACGAACGATAGGACATAGCATCTCCGAGGTAGCGATGAAGCGAGAATTTTCCCTTTCGACCTTTTCACGAGTGTACCATCAATGTCAGTAATCCAGTAAAACATCAAGTCTCTGACATTGCTGTGGCCTTAAAAAGATCTTGCAAGAACGGCGACTGAAGAGACCCGTTGAACGTGACAGAAGTGCTGCACCTTCCGCAAATTAATGCGGATTTCAATGCTGGGCCATCAACAAGTGTCAGCCTGCAAACCATTCAACGAAACGTCATCGATGTGGGCTTTCGGAGCCGAAGGTCCCATCGTCTACCCTTGATTACTACACGACACAAAGCTTTACGCCTCGTCTGGGCCCGTCAACACCGACACTGGACTTTTGATCAGTGGAAACATGTTGCTTGGTCGGACGAGTCTCGTTTCAAATTGTATCGAGTGTATGAACGTGTACGGATATGGAGACAACATCACGAATCTATGTACCCTCCATGTGAGCAGGGCACTGTTCAAGCTGGTGGAGGCTTCGTAATGGTGTGGGACGTATGCAGTTGTAGTGGTATGGAAACCTGATACGTCTAAATACGACACTGACAGGTAACATGTTCCAAAGCATCCTATCTGATCACCTGCATCCATTTATGTCCATTGTACATTACGACGGACTTGGACAATTGCAGCAGGACAATGCGACACCCCACACGTCCATAATTACTACAGAGTGCCTCCAGAATCATTCTTCTGAGTTTAAACACTTCCGCTAGCCTCCAAACTCCCCAGACATGGAGATGATTGCGAATATCTTGGATGCCTTGCAACGTGCTGTTCACAAGAGATCTCCGCCCACTGGTACTCTTACTGACTGTATAATGGTTAGACAGAGATTTGAGAACCAGATTTTAAATTCTAAGTCATTTAAAAGGGTGGATGTAAACTTCGACTGCAATTTTTGGGTTACGAACTGCAGATTAAAATTTGCAAAAACGTAGGAAATTAAGGAAATGGGACCGGGATAAGTTGAAAGAACTAGGGATTGTTGAGAGTTTCAGGAGGACCATCAGGCAACACTTGACTACAAGAGCGAAAAGTAATACAACAGAAGAAGAATAGGTAGCTTTAACAAACGAATTAGTGAAGGCAGGAGTGGATCGGATAGGTAAAAAGACAAGGCCTTGTAGAAATCCTTCGATAACACAAGAAATATTTAACTTATGGAAGGAGGAAATATAAAAATGCAGCTAATCAAGCAGGTGAATGGGAATACAAACGTCTAACAATGAGACTGATAGGAAGAGCAAAACGGCTAAGTTGGAATGGCTACAGGACAAATGTAAGGAATTAAAAGCAAATATCACCAGAGGAAAGATAGATACTGCCTCGGGATACTTAAAGAAACATTTGGAGAAAAGAGAAGGATCTGTACGAATATCAGGAGAGCTCACATGGGAAACCAGTCCTAAGCAAAGAAGGGAAAGCAGAAAGGTGGAAGGAGAACAGTGGCGTGACAAAAGTGGGAGGATACGATATGCATGTATACAGATGGCGGTGGTATCGAGTGCACAAGGTACAAAAGGGCAATTCATTAGTGTATCTAATACTACTCTGGAGTTTCATGTGAAAAGGTTTCCGACTTGATTATAATCACACGACGGAAATTTACATACTTTGAACGCGGAAAACGGTAGTTGGAGCTAGACGCATAGGACGTCCATTTCGGAAACCGTTAGGGAATTCAGTGTTCCGATATCCACAGTGCCAAGTGTGTGCCCAGAAAACCACATTTCAGGCATTGCTTCTCACCATAGGTACCACAGTACTTGACGGCCCACACGTAACGACCAAGAGCAGCGGCGTTTGCGCAGAATTGTTGTCGTTAACAGGCAAGCAACATTACGTGAAGTAACCGCAGAAATCAGTGCCGAACGTACGACGAACGCATTCATTAGGATAGTGCGGCGAAATTTGATGTTTACGGGCCACTGCAGCAGTTGCCCGAAAAAAATTATTCAAATGGCTCTAAGCACTATGGGACTTAACAACTGAGGTCATCAGTCCCCTAGACTTAGAACTACTTGAACCTAACTAAGCTAAGGACGTCACACACATCCATGCCCGAGGCAGGATCCGAACCTGCGACTTTAGCATCAGAGCGGTTCCGGACTGAAGCGCCTACAACCGCTCGGCCACAGCGGCCGGCAGTCGATCGATGCTAGTGTATTTACTAACTGCACGACGTCACCTGCAGCGCCTCTCCTGGGCTGGTGACCATATCGACTGGACCCCGGCCGAATGATGAACCATGGGCTGATGAGATGAGTCCCCATTTCGTTTGATTAGACCTGATGGTAGGGTAAGAATGTGGTGCAAACCTCTCGAAGCTATGTATCCAAGTTGTCGACAAAGCACTGTGCAAGCTGGTGGTGGTTCCATAATGGTGTCGGCTGTGTTTGCATGGAATGTGTGGGACCTGGTTATGTCCGGCTGCTTGGAGACGTTTTGCAGCCAGCCATTCATGGAATTCATGTTTCCGGACAATAATGGAATTTTTATGTATGACAATCTGCCCACGTCATGACTCTACAGTTGTTCGCAATTGGTCTGAAATACATTCTGGACAATTTGAGTGAATTATCTGGCCACCAAGGTCAGCCGACATGAATCCCACCGAACATTTATGGGAGCTGATCGAGAGGTCTGTTTGCGCACAAAATCCTGCACTGGCAACAACTTCGGAAGTGTGGACGGCTATAGAGGTACCATGGCTCAGTATTTCTCCAGGAATTTCCAACGACTTGTTGACTCCACACCATGTCGAGTTACTGCAGTACGCCAGGCAAAAGGAGTTCAGACACTTAGGAGCAGCCCAAGACTTCTGTAATCCCAGTGTGCATGGAGGAGCAGTACAAGGGAGATTACAGGACTGGGAGAGGACTCACAATCAGATGGAACTAAGATGGCAGATATGATATTGCGAGAAGAGTTGTTCCCAAAGCTGCTATTTCCACATAAATTCCTGACTTCGCTTAAAATGAAATTCTTTCATACCATGGAACTAGTTAAATCTTAGATTTACATAATTCACCGCATAGTGAGCACTCACAACAAAATTAGATCCACATATTAATAAATTTTGGTCAATAGTAAAAACATACGAAAAAATCAAAACTCTACCCTGTTTTTCCATAAGTAAAATAAGACTCAGAAAATGTGACATACCGATAAAAAACTGCGTCTGGACAAGAAATCGGAAGAATCTTTTTTCTCTTTGCAGCTGATGAAGATATAGAAGCCACATGTGTTTCACACAAACACAGGGAGGAAAAATTAAAACAAAAGCTTAAAGATATATAAAGATGATTAAGAGTTTGCATTAGGTAACTTGTTGAAAACAAACTTTTATGTACTAAGTACTGAGTAGTAATCCAGTTTCAGGGAATACCATATATTTTTTAACTCATAAAATACTTTGTATGATATTGCAGTTTAATTTCAGGGGAAATTTCTCTAATTTCAGGGCAAATGTTCCGAGATGATCATGTAGCAAAACTAGCAGCTAATCTTGAAGAAATAATAATGGAACGTGACCATGGTAAGTTAAACATATTGACTGTTATCAGCAGCTAAGCATGGTACATAGTAGGGAATTACAGCCTAGCAGCTTTCACTCTTCATGTCAGTAATAGTATGCAGATCAAGTGTTATATGAATAAGGAGAAAGAGTTGTAAATTTTGCTTAATTTCAGAAGCCGGGTTTCTGACATTTAGAGTGCTCCATGATGAAATAAATTATGAACATTCTCAGTTAAAAAGAAATGTAATGTGATAGAAATATAGATGATAAATGAATAAGACTGTGAAACAACGTATAGACACAAAGAAATGAATACAACAACAAAAAATAAGAATAAAGATAATGGTGGCAATGACAATAGACGATTGCTGTTTTTGGTGTCCTGCAAAATATACATATAATTATATATATATAAATAAAACAATCAGGAGTAAACAGTTTCCCACTGAATCGCTTAGCTGCTTTCTCAGAGTCATTTCCAATAGTTTTGAATTGGCTCTGGAATGACCTCCCTTGTTATATCAGGGAACCGTGTAATGGCTCCAGCTTCAAAAGACAGTTTCCGACATATGTGCTCTAGCAACAATAATTTCTGCTTTTGTTCCTGCGCACACGCGCTATTGTATAATAACTTAGTATCGGTCTTTCCAACCACATCTTCTTAATTTCTACATCTACATCTACATACATTCTCCGCAATCCACCATACGGTGCGTGGCGGAGGGTACCTCGTACCACAACTAGCATCTGCTCTCCCTGTTCCACTCCCAAACAGAACGAGGGAAAAATTACTGCCTATATGCCTCTGTACCAGCCCTAGTCTCTCTTATCTTATCTTTGTGGTCTTTCCGCGAAATGTAAGTTGGCGGCAGTAAAATTGTACTGCAGTCAGCCTCAAATGCTGGTTCTCTAAATTTCTTCAGTAGCGATTCACGAAAAGAACCACTCCTTTCCTCTAGAGACTCCCACCCGACTTTCTGAAGAATTCCATATCACTCACGCGTTGATCAAACCTACCAGTAACAAATCTATCAGCCCGGCTCTGAGTTGTTTCTATGTCCTCTCTCAATCCGTGGGATCCCAAACGCTCGAGCAGTACTCAAGAAAAGGTCGTATTAGTGTTTTATAAGCGGTCTCCTTTACAGATGAACCACATCTTCCGAAAATTCTACCAATGAACCGAAGACGACTATCCGCCTTCCCCACAACTGCCATTACATGCTTGTCCCACTTCATATCGCTCTGCAATGTTACGCCCAAATATTTAATCGACGTGACTGTGCCAAGTGCTACACTACTAATGGAGTATTCAAAGATTACAGGATTATTTTCCTATTCATCTGCATTGATTTACATTTATCTATATTTAGAGTTAGCTGCCATTCTTTACACCAATCACAAATTCAGTCCAAGTCATGTTGTATCCTGCTACAGTCACTCAACGACGACACCTTCCCGTACACCACAGCATCATCAGCAAACTGCTGCACATTGCTATCCACCCTATCCAAAAGATCCTTTATGTACATAGAAAAAGAAACAACAGCGGATCTACCACACTTCCCTGGGTCACTCCAGATGATACTCTCACCTCCGATGAAAGCTCACCATCGAGTACAACGTACTGGGTTCTATTACTTAAGAAGTCTTCGAGCGACTCACATATTTGCGAACCAATGCCATACGCTCGTACCTTAGTTAGGAGTCTGCAGTGGGGCACCGAGTCAAACGCTCTCCGGAAGTCAAGGAATATGGCATCCGTCTGATACCCTTCATCCATGGTTCGCAAGATATCATGTGAAAAAAGGGCGAGTTGCTTTTCGCAGGAGCGATGCTTTCTAAAGCCGTGCTGATGCATGTACAGCAACTTCTCTGTCTCAAGGAAATTCATTATATTCGGAGAATATGTTCGAGAATCCTGCAACAAACCGATATTAAGGATATTGGTCTGTAATTTTGAGGATCCCTGCATCTACCCTTCTTATATACAGCCATCACCTGCCCTTTTTTCCAGTCGCTCGGAACTTTAAGTTGGACAAGAGATTCACGATAAATGCAAGCTAACTAAGGAGCCAATGCAGTAGAGTACTCTCTGTAAAACCGAACTGGAATCCGATCAGGACCTGGCGATTTATTTATTTTCAGCCCATTCAGCAGCTTCACAACCCCAGGAATGTCTATCACTATGTCCTCCATACGGGAATCTGTACGAGACTCAAACGGTGGTATGTTTGTACGATTCTCCTGCGTGAAAGATTTCTCAAATGCTAAATTTAAAATTTCAGCTTTCGTTTTGCTGTCTTCCGTTTCCAGGCCAGACTGGTCAGTGAGTGACCGGATGGAAGCCTTCGACTCGCTTACCGATTTTACGTAAGACCAGAATTTCCTTGGGTTTTCAGCAAGATCTTTTGCTAAGGTATGACGGTGGTAGTGGTTGAATGCTTCGCGCATCGCTCATTTTACAGCAGCACGAATCTCTACTAACTTTTGCCTGTCCTCATTCTCCCAATCTTTCTTGTACCCCGAGTGCAACTGTCTTTGCTTCCTGAGCATTCTCCGGATTTCGCTGTAAAACCACGGTGGGTCTTTTCCGTCCGTAACCCACTTTTTCGGCACATACTTGTCCAATGCGTGACTTACATTGTGTTTAAAATTTGCCCATAATTCTTCCACGTCCATCGTACCGGAAGTAAATTGAGTCGTTTCATTTACTAAGTGGGATGCTAACAACTGCTTATCTGCTCTTTCTAGTAAGAATACTCTCCTAGCCTTCGTGACCGACTTTTTAATTTTTCGTAACCATAGTCGTAATGACAACATCGTGATCACTAATCCTTGTCTCAACACTGACATCGCCGATAAGGTCTGGTCTGTTCGTGGCTACCAGATCTAAAATATTTCCATTATGCGTTGGCTGTCGATTTAGCTGCTCATGACATTTTTCGGATAATGTGTTGAAAAGTAATTCACACGACGGCTTGTCTGTACCACGTGTAATGAATCCATAGACATCCCATTCTATACTAGGTAGGTTGAAGTCGCCTCCGATTAATATAGCTCGGTCCGGGTACTTCTGCGATACAGAGTGTAGACTCCATGTGCACGCTACAAGTACTCTGCTACCCGAGTAGCCGCATCCTTTGCTCAAAGCTCTTACTCGGTTCGGTCTACCTACATTTGTCTGCCTCAAATATCTGCCACTAACGTTATTATTATTGTTATTAGCATCAGTGGAGCAGTGGTGCTGGAATTAACGTCGTTAATTCCTTGTCAGCACTGAACCACATTACAAATCCAGAATGAGATTTTCACTCTGCAGCGGAGTGTGCGCTGATATGAAACTTCCTGGCAGATTAAAACTGTGTGCCCGACCGAGACTCGAACTCGGGACCTTTGCCTTTCGCGGGCAAGTGCTCTACCATTTTTTTTTTTTTTTTATCAATAAGGAACAGAAAACTAGTAAGTGCACTCGTTGCGTCGAGTTGGGGACGCACGTAACTAAAACCATACTAATAGTTGTAGAAAAGGGCATAAAGAAAGAGAGCAAAGTGCGGGGCGAAGGAAACCATGAAACAAAACTGAAGGGTGGAATCCATACACCATTAACCAGTGCTACATCTTGCACCGGATGGGAAAACTAAAACTGTGAAGACCTTTTCGCACCGGGGACAAAAAGAGGAAATGGGACAAATACTGCTACAGAGTGTGAGGGTTCCCAACGAAAATCTCCATCTGCTGTATCATCCAGGTATGACTTCTCGTAATGATGAAAGTAGATCCCACGTTGTACCGTGTAGTGTTCTATTATCGTATTGTAATTTTATCTTCTCTTACCTGTGATGTTCCAGCTACGTGGAGGGTCGTGGAACGCACTCCACAAAAAATTGGAAAAATATTGTCGATACTTTGGGTTACGGGGGATCATGCAATGTCGTTCCTGCAAATAGTTCCAAAAGTCTAAAGTGTCCTTAGTGCCGTCTTGAAACAAATAATGCACTGCATGTCCACGAAGCCACGTCATTGCATTAGTTTTAGTGCGTGGGTAATACGTTTCATCCGGGTATAAGATAGTCTTGGGGTCGATATGATGCGGCGTTACCCGAAGGAAGTATGCTGACATTTGCCTCACTAAGTGCCACAGCTAAGACGGTGTTCATCGTTGTCTTGAACGCCACAGGTCGTGCACATGGGTGAGTTTACCATGTGGATCGCATGTAGCCTTGATCTGGTCACCTGCTTACCGTTGACAGTGATATACCACATCGCCGTGATGTCAGTGTCTAGTGTTACGTGGTGAATTGTCCTCCACACTACTCGCCAGTTGACGTTTGGGTGCTTCCTCTCCACGACGTTATCGGGTCGTCCACGTTGCAGGACCCTATAAACAGTCTTTGCCGTCGCCAGTTGAGTCGCTGGTAAGGCAAGTCGAACGTAACTGAGTTCGAGGTAAAAGACACCGATGTAGAAGAGCGAAGAGGGGACGTGGTGTATCGGCACAGGCGGCAACAGGGAGGGCGGTGCTAGTTCTTCTATTAACAAATTGGTCAGACTGTCCGGACGGCGGTGCCATAGTTTGACTAATGTGCTCACAAATAGGGCGACCGCTCTGTCATAAACGTGATAAAGGCCAAGCCCTCCCCGATCCGGGGGAAGGGTGAGAGTCTCATATTTGATCTTGAAAAGCATTCCAGAACTCACGAAGGACCCAAAAGCCGCAAGTATACGGCGAGCTAACATCACCGGTATAGGTAATATCTGGGCGTAGTGCGGAATGCGTGACGCTAAATGTGTGTTGACATACTGGGTCCGTTGGACGATATCCAGGGCTCGTAGGCGGTTGTTGGCAATTCCAGTCCGAACATTTCGTAAAAGCCTTCGAAAGTTGTGAGCAGCGGTCCGTCGTATATCGTCTGTAAAATCAATGCCGAGACATTTCAAACTATCACTGAGCTGTAAGGGGGTGACACAGTTCTCAGACAATCCGACCCCGATGTTCATCGCCACCGATTTTGCGACGTTGATACGACTACCAGTGGCCATGCCATATTTCGCTATCCAAGTTAGTGCGCTAGCGGTGTCGTCACCGTTGCGGATGACAATCACCAGGTCGTCAGCGTATGCTTTACATCGGAAAGTGTGGCCTCGTAATGTCATAACCGTTAGTGGTTGGCGCAGGCCGCAGAGGAGAGGTTCCATGGCCACAGCGTAAAGTAAAGTGGACAGAGGGCAGCCTTGGCGTATCGATCGAGAAATGGTGAGGGGCTGCGAAAGTCGGCCGTTGACGATCACCTTGGACGTCGCGCCACGGAGTAGTCGCATGACGATAGTGACGAATGGCTGTGGGTACCGCATATGTTGGAGGACCGCTTCCAAATAGTTGTGGTCCACTCGGTCGAAAGCTTGACTAAAATCGATGGCCGCCAGTGCACCCTTCAGACGACATGCCCTCGCCAGTGAGATCAAGTCACGATATTCGCTGAATGCCCTTTGAGTATTATTGTCGCCTCCTAATGACGTCTGATCGGGTGAGAAAACATTGCCTAGGGTCTGGCGTATCCGCGCCGCCAACAGTCGAGAAAATATCTTGAAGTCGCAGTTCAATAGCGTCAACGGGCGGTAGTCCTGCAGTCGTGAGCCACCGGACGGTTTGTGAATAGGAATAATCATCCCTTCCACAAGGGCCGCAGGGAGCGGCACGTCCGGGGATAGTAGTTCGCGACAGATGTCCGTCCATCGGGAGGCTAATAAATATTGAAAAGTCCGGTAAAATTCCAAGGGGAGGCCATCAGGACCCGGAGACTTGTTGACAGCTCCTTTTCTAATGGTGTTGATCACTTCTTCTTCTGTAATTTCTTCCATCAAGGCCGCTTCTATTACCGGGGTGAGAGACGTCCTCCAGTGCTGTCGGATCAGGGGTCTGAGCGGAATAGAGCTGGGAATAATGATTGTAGAACGCTGTGTTTATGTTTTGTTGTGTGGTGAGGCGATGACCGTCCTCCCTATCGATGAAGCGTATCAGCGCTCGTTGGCGTCGTTTACGTTCACGAAGGACGTGGAACATTGACGGGCGTTCGCTAGGTATCCGATCCTGCGTCCTCGAACGGATGACACCCCCTCTAGGTGGCGTCGCATATGAGCGAGGATCTGAGCCTTAGCACGGTGGACCGCCGTTTGTCGTTCCGGAGACGGCGCCATAGTATCGCAGTCGCGCAGGACCCGGAAGTAAAAGTCGAGTGTATGTCTTCGCCAAGTAGCGTGGTCGCGACCGCAAGGTATCAACGTTCGCCTCAGTGCCGGTTTGGCGCAGTCCAACCACCAGCGGATCGTTGTGGGATATGCACGGAGGCGATTTTCACGCGAATGCCACGTATCCTCAACGGCTTGGCGGCAATCCGGGTACGACAGGTGAGCGATGTTTAATTTCCACGGGCTACGGCTTCTCCACACTTGTTGCCGCTGCAGGGTGACGGCACAAATGTAAGCTGAGTGGTCCGAGAATGCTGCAGGCCACAGTTCCGCATCCTGTGTTCCAGCGGCGAGAGAGCGTGAGACATAAATCCTGTCGATACGACTGGAAGAGTGACTCGTGAAGTGCGTGAATCCCGGTCGGTGGCCGGAAGATGTTCCCAAGTGTCCACCATCTGCAGGTCTCGAATTAATGTCTCGAGTTCCGGGCACGGATTAAGTAGTGGGAGTTGGTCTCTGGCGCCAGTACGCAATTGTAGTCACCTCCAAACAACAGATGGTCGTGGGGGCCTTGGAAGAGCGGGGCGACGTCTTCCGTAAAGAATCCTGAACGTTCGCGACGTTTGTCCGTCCTCCCGGAAGGTGCGTAGATATTGATAAGGCGGACACCCAGTACTGTGAGTGCCATTCCTCTTGCCCAGGCAGAAACAGGATATCGTCCGCCACTATCCCTTCCCGAAGAAGTACAGCGACACCGCTGCCTGTTGGGGAAGCTGGAGAGACGCAAGCATCGTAACCGTACATGCCTGGGAAGTCGTCGACGTACACTTCCTGGAGGAGGGCTATGTCGATGGAAGCAGAGTTCAACATATCCTGAAGCAAGGATAACTTAGCGCGCGTCCGTATAGCGTTGATGTTTATTGTTGCAATGCGGTAAGTTTGAGGTCTATCCACAGCATCCGTGTTGGCCATCAGTACCCCTGTAAGGCTGTCTCGTCACTCTAACTGATGGCGGGAAAGGGTCAGCACTGGTGGGATAAATTTCCCCCCGTGTCGTCCGACACGATGGGCAAGGAGTGTGCCTCACAGTCGTCTGCCCAGTCGCCATGAAATACCATCGGCTGTTGGTGGCTGTTAGTGGCTGCTGCGGCATTCGGCGCTGACTCCATCGGCTCTTCTGGCTGGGAATCGGCAGCGGCTGTCTGCTTGTGATCCTGCTGTTCTGTGGGGTCGGAGGGGCTGAAGCCGTCACCACGGCGATCTGTTGAGTTTGAAGTTACAGCGGCCTCTGTACCGCTGGTACCGTCGTCGGAATTTCCACAGTCCATTGCAGACGATCGCTGCAAACACTCGTCCGATGGAGCACGCCGCTGTCTCTTGTGTTTTCGCGGGGAACGCTGTTTACGGACGTGTGCTTCAGTATCTGAATGTGGGTGGATTTCTTCAGCTGCTCCGGTGTCTGGAAGAAAAGTCGCTGTCGGCACAACACGTGGGTCAATGTCCATCCTGGCATCTACGCCTTCTTGCAAGGTCGGTCGGTGATTATCTTCAGGTGGGGGTGCCGTTGTAGAGGCCGTATCCTGTACTGCAGAAGCCATTATGTTCTCGCCATCGGGGGCGGCTATCGGACTAATGTCGTCAGCATCGGTAAAGGTTGCTGCCTGTGTAACTTCGGCGTAATTGAGAGGAAGGGTCGTCACCGTAGAAGGAGTCATAGATTCACCTGTCGGGATTTGAGTAAGCCGTCGTCGGGGACAATCCGAACGGACGTGCCCTACTTGGCCACATCCAGAGCAAGTGCGTGGCTGACCGTCATACATAATGATCGCCCTACATCCGCCGATGACAAGATATGACGGAACATATTTGGTCAATTCATTTTTAATCTGTCGTACCCCTTTAAGAACGGGGTACGTTGTAAAGGTGGTCCATTTTTCGGCCATATGGCTGATCACTCTGCCGTAGGGCTGGAAAGCCGCGGTGACTACGTCCGGTGGTACTTCAAAAGGGAGTTCGAAGACGCGTATCGTACGTAGGCCAAGCCCCGCGTGATCGATAGAGACCCCCCCAATATGGCCATCAGAATGTTTGAATTTAAGACCGTTGGCATGTGCGCTCACGATTCTGTTGCACACCTCGTCACTTACTAGCTTGACGTAGACAACACTGCTCGTGATAGAGAGATGGATACCAATTATGTCTCGCGGGTCAATTTTAACGTCGTCACGAAGGAAACGTTCCACTTCAAAAGCTCGCGGTCGTGCATGATCGGGTTGAAAACTGATCTTGATGCTGGTTTGTCTGTATGAATGTGCCACGTTGCGTCGGTAGTGATGGACTCTAAACTAGCGACAACGCAGTAGTAAACAACTAGGAGCACTCGCGACCGCGCGGACGGGACGTAAACAAGACGTCCTCGCCGCAGCGCTGCGGAAAACAGACTGCCCATCTGAGCTACCGAAGCACGACTCACGCCCGGTACTCACAGCTTTACTTCTGCCAGTATCCGTCTCCTACCTTCCAAACTTTACAGAAGCTCTCCTGCGAACCTTGCAGAACTAGCACTCCTGAAAGAAAGGATATTGCGGAGACATGGCTTAGCCACAGCCTGGGGGATGTTTCCAGAATGAGATTTTCACTCTGTAGCGGAGTGTGCGCTGATATGTTTCATACTGAGAGAAGTAAAGCTGTGAGTACCGGGCGTGAGTCGTGCTTCGGTAGCTCAGATGGTAGAGCACTTGCCCGCGAAAGGCAAAGGTCCCGAGTTCGAGTCTCGATCGGGCACACAGTTTTAATCTGCCAGGAAGTTTCACATTACAAATGTTTACCACATTACAGTTACTGTCATTTAATAAGTAACTAAAACGTGAAATATATACTGCACATGTTAGATGCAGGAGAGGGCTTGTAGGCCTTCACCTGATCATGTTAAATAAATAAAGAAGTTTTCCTGTTATTGACTTTTGCCAAAGAAAACAAAACAGCACGGTCTATATGAAAACTTTCTTTGCTTGAGGTACTGCGACTGTGAATTTCATCTGGGTTTAACTTTTATCGTTAACTGAACATGCCATTAGTGAGCAAACGCTTTGGTACATGTGTCTAAGAATCCCATGGTCACTGATGATGGTTGTGCAAGATGCTCCCTTATGAACTATAGATAATTGTTTTACTGTTCGTTTGTGTAGCAGATGGCTTTTTTAATTCAGATGCATAGCTCCAGAAGATTATACGACAGGACAATATTGAGTGAAAATACGGAAAGGGGGGCACCAACAGTATGTGCAAGGCAAGCATGAAAGGGCGTTTCACTCTAGTATACACCTGATCACCCCATCCTGTATATTTCCATTAGCCTTTTCTTCAGGCAATTCCAAGTCACTTCCATTTGAGTGTAACCGCAAAACACTAGTTCCTGTTAGGTCAAATGTTACGTTGTTTGCTGTAAATTAGTTCCAAACGTTTTCCATTATTAACCTGGTCGTCTCTCGAGTAGCTATGTTTGGGTCGTTCATCAGAGTACAGATCTTGAAGAGTGCTACAATGTTCATGGTGAAACATTAAGTGAAGGTCGACTAAAGTTCTGCTGTAAGTGCAAATTTGGCAGGACACCATATTTCAAGTTACCACTCATAATTCTGTTATATTGTGGTGGTATCATTTGTTAACGTAACCTTCCATTGTCTGTTGCCAACATAAGACACAAAAAATGTAAGTGGATTGTATTTCATGCCAGACCAATTAATTTACCTTGGAGAATTTTATGATCCCTTTAATCTAAGTCGTTGGCAAGAACAGAGAAAATGTAACCTGGAAACTGTTAAGTTGTAACAGATATGTGTTTGTGACAGCATACATTGCTTTCTTTGTAGAGGAGGTTTTGTAAAAGTCAAATTAAACTATTGCAAAAAGATTTTTGTTAAAATGGAGGTAAACTTATATGTCAGAAGTTAACATCTCAAAAATATTTGGGAGCCAACGAAGACGTAGTTGGATTTATAATAAGGCATTACTTCTTATCTTCAGTTTTATAAATCAATGATACTACTGCATATTTCAGTCTTTCACCTAATATACTTGGATTTTTTGACTGATTACAAAGGTAACATATAGCAGTAAGTTCCTCCCTTAGTTTTTAAAAATGTAATAAAATTATGTTTATTAATTTGTAGGATATTACACCTGTAGTGGAACACAATGACAGAATAAATATTTAATGTTTATTGCTCAGCTGAGAGTATTCTGTGCAGTGACGTTGAGTTCATCGAAAAGATCTGTAAATATTGCTAATTAATAATGATATGACACAGTTTTTATATCAGGGTAGTCAACATAGGTGAGAATTAAAGTTGAGTTAATCGCCTGTTGTCCTCAGACATATAGGCAGAGTGTGGTTTAACGTAGGATCAGATGGGCTTAATAATAAAATTATTTTTTCATGACACAACGGTAGATACTGGGAGATGAAGATGCTTGCACAGGATAGAGTAGCATGGAGAGCTGCATCAAACCAGTCTCAGGACTGAAGACAACAACAACAACGACACAACATGGTTCAAATGGCTCTGAGCACTATGGGACTTAAATGCTGAGGTAATCAGTCCCCTAGAACTTAGAACTACTTAAACCTAACTAACCTAAGGCCATCACATACAACCATGCCCGAGGCAGGATTCGAACCTGCGACCTTTGCGGTCGCGCAGTTCCAGACTGTAGCGCCTAGAACCGCTCGTCCACTCCGGCCGGCGACACAACATGTTTTCCTGACACAACAAGTAGGGTGTCTTCCTCCTGTTTGCTCCTGTTTGTACTTATGGACTCAGAACTGAGGCAGCACTTCCGCTTTTCACAGTAATGACAAAATTAATAATATGACTTAAGTGTCGTCCAGTTATGATCTTAATTTACCTAATGATATAGACATTCACAACTATTCTTACAGCTAGGTCTCTATACTAGTGCATACTGTTGTATGTAACACACTTTTTATTACATAGATTTTCAGACTTGATTGATAAAATATGGTGATAATCGATAGCCTCTTGTCAGTGAAAGAAACAGTTGAAAAGTGCAAGTAAGTGTTTCTGTAAGTTGGTGTGTCATGACAAATCTGGAAAATTCTCCTTGTCATTTACATCTGCATCTTGAGGGTCTAGGCTTGCGAGTGACTTAGTCACTCTTATAAATGACGTCATCATCCTTGCCTGTTATAATCAGGACCTCTTTCCCACTCCCCTCCCTACTCCCACTCCCCACCAATTGCTGTCAACCAATCACAGTGTAATATTCAAAATGAAACAACCAATCAAAATTATAAATGAGGGAACTAACCCAAAAGGGTTATTGGGGAACTAAAAACGTACACTCCCTCCCCTCCCCCTAGCCAGTCGAAATCCAAGCTGAATAATATTAGTGGGTCCATACTCTTGCCAGTCATTACTTAGTGTTAAGATGAAATATCCAATCAAAATTTCCAAGGTCGCTGCACTAGGTCATTTGTGCTTTATGGCCCATCCCCTTCCCCTCTTGCAAACCAGTCACAGCAAAATATTTAAATGGGGCAATGGCGCATGCAATGACGATAGTTTTAATAAATAAATAGAAAAGAAACTCCAAGATGATAGTAGTAGTTCAATTGCTATATACACCCTAACACCCCTCCTCCTTTCCTACAGCCTACAAAGATAAAAAAGACCACCAGCTGCATCTCTTCTGTGGTGTTCATGTAAAATAGTGGAAACACCCACCCACCCACCCACACACACACACACACACACACACACACACAGATGCCCCCTTCCCCTCCCCCCCCCCCCCACACAAGTATTAGGACAAAGCCTGCTCTGGTCCACTCTGCATTCTTGGCAGGTGTATGCAAGATGGCGGCGATTACGTCGTCCAAAATGGTGGCGTATAGACTTGGCAATAGCGCATGGCATCATCCAAGATGGTGGCCAAGACGTCATTCAAGGTGGCGGATTTTGGCGGGAAGTTTGAATTCTGGTGGGAAAGTACCACGCCCCACTCCCCGTGAAAAATGGTGGTAAGCTCAAATTCCAACAGGATAATGCATCACACCATGGTTATATCTCTTCTAAGCAAAGAAAATCGCAGGAAGATAGGCCACTTGGGCTACCTCCACTAACCTAAGTCACCCGACCACCACCTCTTCCTGGGAACTGACGCCAAGTTTGAATTTTGGGCACTAAAGAGGGGTCACTTGCGTTTTCGCTACCAACCTAAGAAAATTGATGCAAAGAAAACACACTTGGACCAACCTCAGTACCCGACCGCCACCTCTTCCTAGGGATTCGTGGGAAATGGAATCAGCCTGAAATGGGCTGCTGGAGAGAGGAATGAGTGTACTTTATTTATTATCGAACAAATTAATTATCAATGGAATATATTTATCACAGTGATACAGAACACAGGCTCTGACATGCTACACAGCATACAGACCTGCAAACTACTCCTAAATAACTCATCTACAATGCTCTACACACATGCCTGCAAATTGTAAAATATCAAAATAACGCATTGCACAGTCTACAGATATGCAAACCACTCGTAAATTATTTGCAATACATTTACATCGAGAGAGCCAAATAACTCCTAAATTGTCAAAATAATAATCCATCTAAAACACTCTTCAAATATGCTCCCTAATTGTCAGCTATCGAAATCAGGTACCAGTCTTTATTTAAACAATTATAGACAGCACCACCATGCAGCGTGTTTGCCAGGAGGTCTAGACTCCAACTGAGTATACACTACCACCATTTGAGTGTACTGTCGTCTGTGATGTCATCTGATGAGGCGACTACCGTTATTCAAAATGGGGGCATACATTGTGTTCACCATGGGGCCTAGTACACCACCAGAGACCGCTACTTTAGAGTGGGAATGTATATTCTCCAATGCCACGCCCACCTGGACTTGGAAGGAAATAGTTAAAATCTCCACTACGATCCTCAACCGACCGCCACTTCCTCTTACTAAGCCATGTTGTCAGACTAACATGCACTAACGTGTACTGTAGTGTACTAACGTGCACAAACGTTTACTAACACGCACAGCGCATGATGTAACCCAAGATGGTGGCGGTAATAGCGGGAAAAGACTCTGCCTGTGCTGAACATGAGTTTTTATTTTGCAGGCAGTGTCTCCACCAGAGGGCGCTGTCGTCAATGACGTCATCTGTTTGACTGCTTTCTCTCTATTGCCATTCTGACGACGCGCTTCCGATGGGCGCTACTGACATCACAGTGTCAAGCCCATGCCCTCATACTGACGTTACTGATCTTGCGATAGAAATCTGCCCACGACGTGGGCGCCGCTGTCCTCCGGCCCTGGCCCCACCCCCGCGAAGTGATGTCACTGTCAGCTGTCACACGACACACGCACGCATGAGGCAGCTTCATACTTGACACACCTGAGAAATTCCAGGTGCTTTTGATGATGCGATCGTACGGGAGCGAAGACCTATTTTCAAAGAGCAGATGCTCCAAAGTAGTATGCTTGCAAAAACACCATGAATCATAACGGCATTCTCCTTGTTTGGAAATAGATCACTGTCTAAGCACAGAGGTGGCGATCGTCCCAAGCACATTTAACAACGTTCCTTATACTGATGTCACATGACTATGTAAAAATAATAAACGAGTCGACCTCGGGGAAATTGTATATTATTCCACAAATAGTTAACATTCGCTTTCTTGGTGTCTCAGCTTGTATGCACGGGAATTCTTGCCCTAACAGAAACTGTTTACGAAAACAGCGCAGAATAACGTCGAATGCAGTCTTCCTTGAGGACCTAACGAGATACCCCCTCCATAACATATTACCCTTCCTGCTTTCAACACACACAAACGTTCCCTCCGCTATGTAGTGGTCGCTATATCCCAGCAGAAAGGATGTGAATGAATCGAGCATTATGATTAGCTCTTATCGAATTTATCCGCCGAATTACTGATGCCGCCGGTATCGAAGCACCATCCATCTTTTCTTTCTTTCTGCAGACAGGACTTAAACAGCAGTAAAATTATTTTACACAGATTGCTAAATTGCACTCACAGTTAAACCCGCAAAGTTGTGCACACATCATCAAATACATACCAGACTCACAAGAATATTGCAAGCCAAGAACATATTTACCAGTCTAACTACAATTAAATATCATTACTATTGCCGCAACAGTCCGACACTGATCTATGTACACGTAATTTATGCTCTTGATGATTGTGCTTCTGGAACGAATCTCAATATCTATAGCGCACATAATTTCCCACTTAGAAAATCTCTCGATGGTATCCATGTGCAGAATCTATACGTCCCTCATGATAGGAGACACAGTCATCGTCTCTAGTCATGCCACAACATAAAGCATAGTAACTTTACAGTGCAATATGTACACGTTTTACACAACAGTCCAATTATCTTTTATATCTGTACAGCAACTGAATAAATTATCTTATGCCTACCTCTCACACTGACTATATGTCATGATGCTCCTCAGTCCTAGGGAAGCACCATCTGCTTTTTCTTTCTTTTTACACATGTGACATTAAGCGGGAAAGAAAACTATTTTACACTGATCGCCATATTGCACTGACAACTAAACCTCGCAAAGTGCCATACATATCGTCAAATAAGGAAAGACTCTTACTCAATTACACTACTCTCTCACTGAGGACAGGAGCTTGTATATCAGAGCGTGAAACCGATATCCAACATAGAAATATACCACTGTGTACGATGTCAAAGTAGTAAATATACAATTCGTATCTTGTGCCCAACAAAATCATCTCTTTTACATCATTCGTACATATACTGTGAAGATAGGCAGTACTGTATATACTCCTCACAGCACTAGATATTTTCACACAGCTGACGATGACAAGTCCCCCCCCCCCCCCCCCCCACCAAAAATGCATTACTGTTTCTCCTCTGAACCTGCTTCCTTGCTTTCTCGCTTTTCTGTGCACATCTCCAGACTCAGAGATAATAAGAAGACATGTATTTTCGCCATAATAGTAGACCATTTTCGCGGTACTTCTCGATATGAAGCACTAGGCAACATCTTACTGATCGCTAGTGCAACATAATTCCCAACATATAGACTGGACATTATTTCTCTACAAACCCCAAACTTAACCGATATGCAGTGTGCTGTAAACCACTGGGTAACTAGAAACAAATATAGGAAACTGATATTTCCATGTAGGTGATGTAACATGTTCCAAATCATCCCTGTAATTTACAAGCCAACTAAGGTCTTTCCGATGTCTAGAGAACAGAGCATTGAAAGACCTGAGACGAAACAAGGCCCCCGGAGTAGACAACATTCCATTGGAACTACTGACGGCCTCGGGAGAGCCAGTCCTTACAAAACTCTACCATCTGGTGAGCAAGATGTATGAGACAGGCGAAATACCCTCAGACTTCAAGAAGAATATAATAATTCCAATCCAAAAGAAAGCAGGTGTGAAAATTACCGAACTATCAGTTTAATAAGTCACAGCTGCAAAATACTAACACGAATTCTTTACAGACGAATGGAAAAACTAGTAGAAGCTGACCTCGGGGAAGATCAGTTTGGCTTCCGTAGAAATGTTGGAACACGTGAGGCAATACTGACCCTACGACTTATCTTAGAAGAAAGATTAAGGAAAGGCAAACCTACGTTTCTAGCATTTGTAGACTTAGGGAAAGCTTTTGACAATGTTGACTGGAATACTCTCCGTCAAATTCTGAAGGTGGCAGGGGTAAAATACAGGGAGCGAAAGTCTATTTACAATTTGTACAGAAACCAGATGGCAGTTATAAGAGTCGATGGGCATGAAAGGGAAGTAGTGGTTGGGAAGGGAGTGAGACAGGGTTGTAGTCTCTCCCCGATGTTATTCAATCTGTATATTGAGCAAACAGTAAAGGAAACAAAAGAAAAAATTGGAGTAGGTATTAAAATCCATGGAGAAGAAATAAAAACTTTGAGGTTCGCCGATGACATCGTATTTCTGTCAGAGACAGCAAAGTACTTGAAAGAGCAGTTGAACGGAATGGATAGTGTCTTGAAAGGAGGATATAAAATGGACATCAACAAAAGCAAAACGAGGATAATGGAATGTAGTCGAATTAAGTCGGGTAATGTTGAGGGTATTAGATTAGGAAATGAGACACTTAAAATAGTAAAGGAGTTTTGCTATTTGGGGAGCAAAATAACTGATGATGGTCGAAGTAGAGAGGATATAAAATGTAGACTGGCAATGGCAAGGAAAGCGTTTCTGAAAAAGAGAAATTTGTTAACATCGAGTATAGATTTAAGTGTCAGGAAGTCATTTCTGAACGTATTTGTATGGATTGTAGCCATGTATGGAAGTGAAACATGGACGATAAATAGTTTGGACAAGAAGAGAATAGAAGCTTTCGAAATGTGGTGCTACAGAAGAATGCTGAAGATTAAATGGGTAGATCACATAACTAATGAGGAAGTATTGAATAGGATTGGGGAGAAGAGAAATTTGTGGCACAACTTGACCAGAAGAAGGGATCGGTTGGTAGGACATGTTCTGAGGCATCAAGGGATCACCAATTTAGTATTGGAGGGCAGCGTAGAGGGTAAAAATCGTAGAGGGAGACCAAGAGATGAATACAGTAAGCAGATTCAGAAGGACGTAGGTTGCAGTAGGTACTGGGAGATGAAGAAGCTTGCACAGGATAGAGTAGCATGGAGAGCTGCATCAAACCAGTCTCAGGACTGAAAACCACAACAACAGAGAACAGGTAAACTTGTCTTCCACATACTAGATGCACACACTACAATCGATCTTCTCTGAACTAAATAAAGGCGGGAATTGTGCAGAAGCAGTGAGCCGAACAATTTATATGAGAGGGAAAAATGGTCCAACGCAACCGCACCTCCACATACAATCTTCTCAAATTTCCACTTGATCACGAAAGCAGTCCAACACATACTAAGTATTAGTTCGCTATTCGGACGTCTGGACGACGGGAAACTTAACTCAGATACATTCCTACACTCCAACAGGCCTCTGCATTTGGATGGCTGCTGCCGTTAACAGGAAACATGAATTATTCCCACCACATGCCATGCATACACGAAATCATTCTAGAAAACCAGTCACATATATATTTTATCATTATACTTACAATTAAATGTTACGATCGCAGTCTTAATTGAATGGCATTTGACCATGAGCCGAGTATCGGAAATGCAACCTGCTGTTGGCAATGGCTCTGGAAATAGAAATATTACTATCTTTCTTATGACTTGACATACTCTTCCCTTTGCTATAACAGTACCCAAAGTCAAATCCGTACTCTCCTTACACCTGGACATAGTCATGATAAAGGATCTTTCTTTCTACGTATTTGCAGCACATTACGCTTGATTACATTGAGATTCAATTGCCATTACCTGCACCATGCGTCAATTCGTTGCAGATCCTCCTGCATGTCAGGACAATTTTTCATTGTTACAACCTCTCGATATACTACAGCATCATAGGCAAAAAGCCTCAGTGAACTTGCGATGCGCTACGGGCGCAGGTTCGAATCCTGCCTCGGGCATGGATGTGTGTGATGTCTTTAGGCTAGTTAGGTTTAAGTGGTTCTAAGTTCTATGGGACGGAGGAGCTCAGAAGTAAAGTCCCATAGTGCTCAAAGCCATTTGAACTTCCGATGTTATCCCCAAGGTCATTTATGTATATTGTGAATTGCAACGGTCTACGACACTCCCCTGCGGCACACCTGAAATCACTGTTACTTCGGAACACTTCTCTCCATTGAGAATGACATGATGTTATCTAGGAACTCTTCAATCCAATCATACAACTGGTCTGATAGTCCATATGCTCTTACTTTGTTCGTTAAACGACTGTGGGGAACTTTATCAAACGCCTTGCGGAAGTCAAGAAACACGGCATCTGCGTGGGAACCCGTGTCTGTGGCCCTCTGAGTCTCGTGGACGAATAGCGCGAGCTGGGTTTCACACGATCGGCTTTTTGGAAACCCATGCTGATTCCCACAAAGTACATTTCTAGTCTGCAGAAAATCCATTATACTCCAACTAAATACGTGTTCAAAAATTCTACAACTGGTCGACGTTAGAGATTGTGAGGCACCCACATGCCTTTTTCATACTGTGGCATCAAGCAATCAGGCCTGCAAGATGAGTTGTCTGCCAAGCGAGTGGATTTATTCTTATTTCACGACTAACATCAATAACTGATTATGAGCTCTAGTACCCACAATTAAGCTACAAACTATTCTCCTGTTTGAATATTACGCAACGGAAACGGATAACGCACATCTGACTATTAGGTATTATACAACTCTGATTGTTCACTACGCTCTGCCAATACCACATTTTCTTTCTTACCCAACGGCCTTGATCAACACGTGGCCATCGCACTGAATATGAATGACGCGCACATTTTAAATTCTGGATACTAACACTACACACTATTCGAAGAACAAGGCGACCAATCTTTTTCTTTTCGCTATCTTTTTTATTCCGATAAATTCTATTATGATTCAAAGATAACCTAAACACACCATTACAGTTTATACAACAGTAACACATGAGAAACTCCGCCCAATGGGCATGGCTTTACATTGGTGATCTTCTATCTTATGGTCTTGTAATTATCTAATGCTGCAGTGCACTTTCTGGATAGGATGGTGGATATTTTGCTATATCTCACACTTCGACTCTCACACCCATCATCACGAAAATTTACTCCAGACTGATAGGTACAAAAAGGAACATGCAAAACCCACTGCCTCTGAACCTATCTTGCTACTCTCCCATGCATACCACACATACTTAAATTACATGAAAAACATCACACTGGCAACATAGAATAGAACACAAAGAATAGTCACAACGTTAGAATAACTTCACTTTCAGCTCTCCCATTTCAATTAGTATTCATCCCAGTTTCACACGACACTGCCCCACTTCGTAACTTTTCTTTCCTACTACGAACTCTGGAGGATATATGCGCGACTTCCTTTGCAATGCAAGCCAAGTGGCGTTGCTGGATAGACGGCTGACTCACCTTGCTTCTCTCTCAGAGTATTAGAGTTTGGATCTAGCGTCACACGGAAACATAACACGCAAAGTAATATTAAGATCACATTCATCACACACACACGTGAGTCCTCAACTGATACCGTGGACGAGTACTTCTCTTTATCCTTTGTCTCATACGCAGATCGAGACTCACACAGTACTCACCACGTAGAAGTGCTCGTCGCTAATTTCAAGTCCTGCACACGCCATTTCTTAAATATTTCCGACTATAGTACACACGCCAGTAATTCAGCTTAACTTTAGCACTCGGAAGTATTTCAAGTTAGTACTAGCATTTACAAGTAATTCAACTTAGTACTAGCACTCGCAAGTATTTCAACTTTATGCTACACGTGGTTTCATTCCGACCGTTGGTCACTTCCGAATATTACTACGACCCCTTTAATATTACCCGACTGTCATTTAATTCTCCCCCAAAAGTTCCTGAAATATAGAAATAATTATTCGAAACTACTCTTAAGTACCGGTGATCAAAAAGGCGGTATAAATTTGAAAACTGAATAAATCACAGAATAATGTAGATAGAGAGGTACAAATTGATACACATACTTGGAATGACATGGGGTATTATTAGAACCAAAAAAATACATAAGTTCAAAAAATGTCCGACAGATGGCGCTTCATCAGATCAGAATAGGAATAATTAGCATGACAAAGTAAGACAAAGCAAAGATGATGTTCTGTACAGGAAATGCTCAATATGTCCATCATTTCTCAACAATAGCTGGAGTCGAGGAATAATGTTGTGAACAGAACTGTAAAGCACGTCCGGAGTTATGGTGAGGCATTGGCGTAGGATGTTGTCTTTCAGCATCCCTAGAAATGTCGGTCGATCACGATATGCTTGCGACGTCAGGTAACCCCAAAGCAAATAATTGCACGGACTGAGGCCTGGGGACCTGGGAGGCCAAGCGTGACGAAAGTGGCGGCTGAGCACGCGATCATCACCAAACGACGCGCGCAATAGATCTTTCACGCGTCTAGCAATATGGGGTGCAGCGCCATCCTGCATAAACATCGCACGTTCCAGCAGGTGTTTATCAGCCAGGCTGGGGATGATGCGATTCTGTAACATATCGGCGTAACTCTCACCCGTCACGGTAGCAGTTTTGCTGTGCAGTGTCATCTGTCGGACATTTTGTGAACTTTCTTTTTTTGGATCTGATAAAACTCCATGTCATTCCAAGCATGTGAGTCAATTCTTACCTCTATATCTACATCATTCCGTGGTTAATTAAGTTTTCAAATTTATACTGATTTTTTGATCATCCGGTATTTCACATGCATACCATCCTCTCCACTCTAAAGTCTTTACGGAACACACCTAAGAGAGGTCTTACCAACACAAGATCCAGTGCCAGAGTGCTGAAACATGGCAGTTATTCAGGTCATCTCGCACCTCTGCCGAGGTGGGAGAGCACCATGCTACCGTATTGGTCAGCAACATTTCAGGCGCTCAAAACTCAGGTAAATTTCATCTCTTTGGTTCCACCAAAGGTGACCAAAGGACCGTCTCAAAGATATTCATATATTGGACATTCACTATCTGCGGTTAGCAGACGACTATACATTCATTCATTTCACAGATCTCACCAAAATGGATGTAGGGATTTATTTTGTGGGAGTGCACATGTGATCAATTAAATAAATGAATTCTCTTTCTTTCCTACAGTGAAATTGAGTTATTATTACAAAAAATATGTTGTTCTGACAAGAATAACGAAGAATGTAGTTTTTATTTTCAATGTCGGGCGGTACTGTACCTTTTCAAGATATAGCTCTATAGTTCTGCACATCTGTTCGACGTCCCTTCTTGAAAACGGGGATGACCTGTGCCCTTTTCCAATATTTCGGAACGCTACGCTCTTCTAGAGACCTACGGTACACCGCTGCGAGAAGGGGGGCAAGTTCCTTCACTTACACTGTGTAAAATGGAACTGGTATCCCATCAGGTCCAGCAGCCTTTCCTCTTTTGTGCGATTTTAATTGTTTCTCTGTCCCTCTGTCGGCTATTTCGATACCTACCATTTTGTCATCTGTGTGACAATCTAGAGAAGGAAGTACAGTGCAGTCTTCCTCCGTGAAACCGCTTTGGAAAAAGTCATTTAGTACTTCGGCCTTTAGTCTGTCATCCTCTGTTTCAGTACGTTTTGGTCACACAGTGTCTGGACATTTTGTTTTGATCCTCTTACCTCTTTGACATAAGACCTTAATTTCTTACGATTTCTGCCAAGTTAGTACATAGAACTGTACTTAATTCGTTGAACGCCTCTCGCATAGCCCTCTTCACACTACATTTCGCTTCGTGTAATTTTTGTCTGTCTGCAAGGCTTTGGCAATGTTTATGTTTGCTGTGAAGTGCCCTTTGCTTCCGTAGCAGTTTTCTAACTCGGTTGTTGTACCACTGTGGCTCTTTTCCATCTCTTACCATCTTGCTTGTCACATATTCATCTAATGCATTTTCTACGATGATTTTTGAACTTTGTCCACTGATCCTCAACACTATCTGTACCCTAGATAAAAATTTTGTGTTGAGCTGCCAAGTACTTTGAAATCTGCTTTTTGTCTCTTTTGCTAAACAGAAAATTCCTCCTACCTTTTTTAATATTTCTATTTAAGGCTGAAATTACCGATGCTGTAACCGCTTAATGATCGCTGACTCCCTATTCTGCGTTAACTGTTTCAAATAGTTCGGGTCTGTATGTCACCAGAAGATCTAATACTCGTATATTTTCGCCACGAGTCGGTTCTCTGTTTAACTGCTCAATGTAGTTTTCAGATACTGCGCCATACAGCACTCCACATATTTCTAACACCTCCAACATAGTTATTAATTTACGACCTATCTCTATGCGTATGAGAGTCACAGAGCATTCTCGCTGTCTTAGGGTAAAACACCTCCTCGCACTGTCACTGGAGAGCCCAGCCTACAGCACCGCCACCGATTTAATCTGCATCCGAGCAGAAGTAGGCCGCAACACTCCACGTCTCGCGAATGAATGGAGCTCACCGAGTACTCACCTGTCCAAGTGCATGAGATTTCTCGAGGTGCGCCCATGTCGAGGAGCTTAGCACTCCTCATTGATGTATAGTAACAGATTTCAAAGTGCCGTGATGTAATATCAGACACTTAAGAAGAATAAAAAAAAGAATGATTTTTACGAGCAATGGAGCTCCAGGCGTATGGAGTTCGACGCATCTTTACTTAAATCAGGCAAGGTATCAACTGTAAAGTATTGTTCTGGAGTCTAGGATCGGTGCCTGGAAGGTATTAGTAAGAGAGAGAACATAAACACACGCACTCCTAAGGCTACTACGTTCTGCACTTAGATCGCATGCGTTTCCGATCTGTCACTGGTATGGAATGTAGCGTTGTTAATATTCCATAGTGAGAAATATATTTCAGGCGCATGACATACATTCTTCTTCCCGGTTTCTCTACGAAAACTGTTATCGAACCGTCAAACACTTGGTCTGTGTGATACGAGCACAATATAGCTTTGCAGAGACGTATAGTGTCCACTTTTCACATCCGATCACGGTTCAGAAATTATACAATGCCTGCATGAGGCCTTCATAAAATGATCGTTATTAGCTGGGGATACATCCTGCAAGGAAACAGATGAAAGCATAGCAGCAGCGTCCGACGTGTGAAAATTACAAGTCATTCCGTCACTATCTCTGTAAACAGCACATCTGACAGGCAAATGTGTACACGGGGATTGCAGCGCCTCACAAGCTCCTATCGCTAACTTAATTATGACGCTGAATTCTCGATTTTACACCCAAGATGCGACAGGGGGGATCGCATAAATCAAAGTTCTTTTAGAGGAATGTGTCAAGTTTCATCATACATGAGATATAAGTCCTCTGATGACCGACAGGTATACCGTTAACGATCGCAAGTAGACAGTGCTTTAAACGACATACAGAACACGTGGCTGTATACGAGTAGAACGCAGACTATGTCACGCGACTGATGCATCCGGACAGAACACTGGAAAAAATTGACCTGCAGAAACTTCTCCTTCTCTAGAGTGCATCCGTCAACCATTAAATCGTACCTCGTTACAGCTCTGTCTCAATCGATCACCCCGTCCACTCTCTCTGTTATCCCTTAACACAGATGCAAGTACGTTTAGAGGTGAATGGTTCTTTGTCCTCCTGAAAAGCACCAAATACTAGGTGTACCGGCATGAAATGAGAGTTAAGATAAAAATGTGTCGATAGGGAACATTTGTTGTCAACGAGCCTTAATTTTTTGTTTGTTTGGTTGGTATGACATCTGTCAACGATATTTTGTATACATCAAGTCGTGGAACAAACAACATCATATGTTTTCATTGTGTTAACAATGTCGAATTTTGTACCAGAAAGTCATGATTTGCGGAAAGCATTAATTCTTTGTTTTCATTTGACAAAAAAAAAAGTGCTGCAGAGTCGCATTGAAGGCTTGTAGAGACATATGGTGATCATGCTGTATCAGAAGCAACATAGAACAGATGGTATCAACGGTTCAGAAACAATGATTATGATGTAAGAAATGAAGAACGTGGAAGACCACCAAAAATGTTCGAAGACGCCAAATTGCAAGCAAAATTGGATGAAGATGATACTTTGAGTCAGAAGCAAATGACAGCAATGCTAAATGTTGCACAACAAACAATTTATGGCCGTTTGAAAGCTATGGGAATGATCCAAAAGTGTGGAAAATGTGTGCCACATGAACTGAATGAAAGGCAGATGGAAAACCGAAAAACCATTTATCAAATTTTGCTTCCAAGACACGAAAGAAAATCAATTTTACATCGAATTGTTACTGGCGATGAAAAATTGATTTATTTTAAGAATCCTAAACGGGAAAAATCATGGGCTAATCCGGGACAACCATCAACATCGACTGCAAAACCAGATCGATTCGGCAAGAAGACAATGCTCTCTGTTTGGTGGGATCAGAAAGGTGTGGTGTATTATGAGCTTCTAAAACCCGGTGAAACTGTGAATACTAATCGCTACAGACAACAAATGATCTATTTTAACGATACATTGATCGAAAATAGACCAGAATGGGCCAGAAGACATGGCAAAGTAATTTTTTTTACACGACACTGCACCTGCACACAGAGCAAAACTGGTTCAGGATACAATCAAAACACTTGGCTGGGAGCTGCTACCTCACCAGCCGTATTCACCAGGCTTGGTCCCTTCCGGCTACCATTTGGTTTCATCAATGGGACGCGCATTGGCTGAGTAACACTTCGATTCCTACGAAGAAGTCGAAAATTGGGTGTCTGATTGGTATGTTTCAAAAGACGAACATTTCTATTGGCGTGGTGTCCACAAATTGCCAGAAAGGTGGGCAATACGTATAGGAAGCAATGGTCAGTACTTTGAATAAAATGTTTTTACTTTTCCAACACAAAAATAATGTTTCATTTTTACAAAAAACGCTCATTTCATACCGGTACACCTGGTACAGTAGTCAACTCACGTGTATCACTGGTACCTCAATAGACATACAGTATAACGCTGCCTCGACGGAACAAAACTGGCTCTCTCCCATGTCGACGCTGACGTCACACGTCCAACCCGACTGCACTGGTGCGGCATTACAGCCCACCGACTGGCAGGTCCGGACTGCGCTGCAGACGCGTTCCAACTCACTGCAGCCCGAACTCACAACCTGACTCTCTTACTACAGACAACGACTGGGAAGTAAATATGTTGATACGCGGTGCTAGCGCCGCTCGCGGTCAGGCGAAGCAGCAACTCAGTGACACCTGTAATTTAAATTAACGAAGTGAGATGGACGTACATTAAAAACAGGGTGTTACATACATGGTGGCGGGAACATGAGCCCCGCACAGCTCACACGTGTTGGCCTACTACTCAAATTCAATCTCGGATCGTGATTACTATTCCCTTCTTGCACGATACACAAATTCCCAGAACGTATAGCAGTTTCACAAAACATGGAAACACGTTGCACACACCTTGTTCTCGCCACTGGGCCCTAGTCGACAATGAATCTGTAAGTCACATATGTTATTCTACTCAATTTCAAAACACGAATGGTATCTCACACCCACAACTTAATTTCAGATACATCCTGACCTTAAGCTTTACCAGCTGTGTCTTAGCATTTCATCGTGCTCTTGTGCAACACGACTGAGAGATTTACCATTACAAATCATCACATGAAATTTTAAAATATTAAAAAGATTTTTAAAATTTCACACACCCATCTTAATTAAAAACCTGTCCTGATTTCCTAACGCTGAAATAAAAGAGTTAGCATCGTTGTGGCTCACTTAAGGTGAACTCACCAACCATGCCACTCTTTCTTAGCGGAGCTACCCAACGCGTCCACTCACCATGACGTCCGCTGCCAGAGTGCTTTAGAACAGCACATCACCCAGCATTCTTTGTCCCCCCCCCCCCCCCACCCCGCAAGTCCTCCAAAGTATCTTAAATGAAGCTCCCCTCTTACTGCTAACCTGCGGCTGGTCCCGGCGGAGGTTCGAGTCCTCCCTCGGGCATGGGTGTCTGTGTTTGTACTTTATATAATTTAGGTTAAGTAGTGTATAAGCTTAGGGACTGATGATCACCTTAGCAGTTAAGTCCCATAAGATTTCACACACATTTGAACATTTTGCTAACGATACTCATCTCTGCTTGACCAAGACCTGAAGTTTCGACTAGTTGTTGCTCTCTTGGGTCACTCTTCCAAGTCTGTCCAGCAGACGCTATGGATTACTGCAATACTTAAATTGTACAAATATCTTTCTGTCTCTGTCTCTCTGTCTCTCTCTCTCTCTCTCTCTCTCACACACACACACACACCACACACCACATGGAATATTGATTAAGGGAATTACACAGGAAATGTTGGCTTTACAAGGTGGAACATTAATAAATGACCATTGGTTTTGCCTTCCTTGAGTTTGCTATTACATTTCCTCTTCTGACTGAGTTTACTTTCATGATTGTCACTACATTGTCTACTTAAACTTATTTCTATGAGAGGGTATAAGTAGGGACCTCTCAATCTACTCAGACAGTTCCTCTCATACGCTTTTCCAACTGCCTTGTCAAGCAGACAGTGAAAGGACGCAGCATGATGGTGATCGAGTAAAATGGGAAAAACAAATCGTCACAGCGTAAGCGAGATCTGTCTCATGTCTGCATGAAATCAAAACGTTTACAAGAACGTTTCCACCCACAATACAAGAAAAATTCCTAATAAGGTCTTTAGTCCAGCCCTTTACTACTGTAGTGGAGTGCATTGATGTAGTGCGACACGCCAGAAGTGGTGAAACCTGCTGAAGGTCCGAGGTAACGATGCGCAGTTGCGTAAGATATGTACAGGTGCCGGGACGGAAAAATACTTCTGTCGGAGCGCGGAAGAAGCGAATATGGTCCCGTTTATTTAACAGACTGTGACTGAAAAGTGGGGTACCAGTTGCTTCATTCCATCTTCCTCAGCACCTTTGTAAAATTTCCCGTTTTGGTATGCGAGCATATTTAACAAGCACGTCATTCTCAGTAACAGAAGCCCACCGCTATGAGTCGCACGTACCCATCCACTTGCAGTTGTACATTCCCTCGCACTCATTCAACCCACCTCGCTGCCACTGTCTATGTTTCACAGCCACAGTATCCTCCCTTCCGTCGTACTACTATGTGTCCCCATCCCCCATTGGTCTCTCCTACTGCCTTACCTCGTTCACTCCCGCCCACTGCTGCTGTGCCTTCTCTCCCCTCCCGGTTGTCATTTTCATAGAGTGTGTTCCTCATTGTCACTGGCTCTCACCCACTTCCGCTTTCTCTTTCTCTTTACTCAGTGCCCCACCGGCACTGTCTGCTTCACAGTGAACTACGTTCCGGTGCCACTGCCTCCCCCTATCTGTACCACAACCACTGTCTACTATTGTCCACCTATTAATACTTTTCCGTCTGTTTCCCATTCCCACTGCCTCCTTCTCTCTCGAGATAAAAAAGTGCAACGTCTCTGGGAACATTTTAAACGTGCTGGATAAGGTGGAATGAGGCAAACCTTTTGGTTTACGCCGCGTTCCCGCTCTAATAGGAGCGCTTTTCCTCTGCTTCCGTTCTTTTCCCTGCCACAACGTATCAGAAGAAGTTGGTGAGCTAGTAAAAGTTTTATAGTTTATTTATGTTACTTTGAAATAACGCTAAACTAATTTTGCACGTCAGACCGAATTTTATCTGCAAAAAATTTTTGCATGTACTTCAGTATTGCAATTTCGGGTTTCCAGAACCCTTCCGATGATAACGAAGACATTTTACAGCATATTTTTTTCCATGCTTCTTCATTTAATAAACCATGTTTTCGCCTGATACCGGATTTTAAGTGTAGATGTTGGGTAACTTTGAATCTCTGCATCTCGATAACGGATGAAGACACCGATAATATTTTCAAGGTTGTTCGAGATCGGGATGTTAGTAATATGTTGCAAAAATTACACACTTTTGTTGTATATAGCCGTCTTGGAATATGCGGCTCGGTTCTGGTATCCAAAAGCCATGTTGTTTTTATGTTTTTCTCGCTCACGGATGAAGATTTTTGACAACTGGAACTTATTCTTGTAGATAAATGCCTAGAGAATATAACGTTAAAATTTGGGCGATTTTATGCGGTTATTTGTTAGTTGGATTTCGCCTTACACCGGATTTTACGTGCGTCATTTTTACGTCCGTATGTAAGGCATTTTTGGACCTCTGTTTGCATGACACTTGCTCCCCGAAAAGCCTTGGCAGGAATCCTCAATTTGAAAATGGCACCTGTCTTTTGTGGAAGACGCCTACGACCGTTTGCGTGAGCAAACATCACTACACGAAATTTCTGCTTATTGATTAACTTTAAGTTGAAAGTTTGAATAACTTAATTTGAATGGTAACGGAAATATGCCGATGCTGCGAGAAACCAAGTTACAAATTTTTTACAACAACAACATTTATTTCCTGAAATTCATGAAAATACTTCTTAATCACTCACTTTACTTAATAGTACGATTCTATGGAATTCTGTCCCATCATCAGACAATGGTTGGCTAATGTTCATCTCCACATCCACAGAACCCCCAGCAGGCAACCCACGCACACGTCAGCCGCTGACCCGCACTCAAACTTGCAGAGTCTCCGAGAGTGATAATATAACATAATTCCGAATGATAAATCTTTATTGATCTTCCCTGGGTGTGGAAAGGGCACCCAGGTGTGTGTCGAGTATGACGGTTGTCTCAAGCCGTGCAGCGGCTCACGTGGAGCCGTCACGTGTATCGCGGAAACGTATAAAGATATCAAGAAGACCTTCCTGGCTGTGCCCTACAAATTTTAGCCAATTACTGTGCGTAGCCGTTTTCGAATACGCGGTTCGGTTTTGATGGGAAGAAATGAGAAAAGAAGTTTTTTGGGGGTTTTAAGCCCCGTAAGGCCTACTGCAAGCTACATCAAATACAAAAAGAACGAAACCACCTGTCCAATTTCCTAAGCAGGAGGAAGTACGTAATATTCATACTTTGACCTTGTGCTGTAGCATAGCGACACTAAGACAATCTTCCTGTTGTATATGAAAATGGTCTCTTGGCCAAAACAGTTTACCCTACATATATATCACCAACAGAGCCACATCTATGTACCTCGTTTTGGAACATATTACGCAGCGCATGCGGTAGGATGCATGCCGATAAGAACAGGAGTATTGAAGAGAAAAAATATGCTATGTCATTGCAGATGGAATACGTAGGGAATCGTCTGAGTAATCGTAGAATAAGGCTCTGAGCACTATGGGACTTAACATCTGCGGTCATCAGTCCCCTAGAACTTATAACTACTTAAACCTAACTAATCTAAGGACATCACACACATCCATGACCGAGGCAGGATTCGAACCTGCAACCGTAGCGGTCGCGCGGTTCCAGACTAAGGGGCCTAGAACCGCTCGGCCACTCCGGCCGACCGGATAATTTTGTGGGCAATTGAACTTTAGGGTTGAGCTACTTCTAATGATTCTGGGCTGTATCTGAGAAATATTGTGCCCTCCGGCATTATGCCTGCGACCACGTGGGTCTGTCAAGGGACCTCATCTGATTTATACCACAAAGAAAACGGAGCAAATAATTTATAAAATGTGCCGTGAGGCAGCTAAAATTGATTTGATTAAGTTAATTTCGTAGCACAAATCGCCTGCGATCATCTAGACTCGCTTTATCCGGAATACGGTGCACACGTGGAGCTTAGGGAATAAGTCCCATGTACCACGAAGAAACACCTATTAAAATTCGAATATTTGATCCTGAAATATAACCATTCGCTCATATTTAACATCTCACACGAGTTTAGTCTAAAGATGATATCGAAATAAGCATGGACACCAAACCCCTGAACTCCCTGCCACATGGCACGAAGCAATGGACATGCACTTTTACTGGAATTTAAACGCATTTCTGCCTAATAAACTGAAAAGTCAGCACGCTTGGTGCAATAGATTTATCTACTCAACCTAATGCTGCAAAGAAAAATTGATTAGATCACACATAATACATTGTGATACCTTATTCCAGCAAACTCGAGACGGACGCACTGAAGGCACTTCCGCTCACTTACCCGTCTTCTTTTACTCTCCTCGAAAAAGGCGGGTGTCCGGAGGTGCCTAGTGGAGGGAATAGCCGAACCAGCTGGCTATGACCAACCTCACCACGACAAATGGGAAGTTCTCGGACTATCGTTGGTCACGACCTACCCGTGTTCCATCTCTGCCACTACCCCAAGAAAATTGAAGTTGGCACTACTACAGAAGATCCTGTAACGAGATTCGTCTGCTAGGTTTGAGCTACAGATAACCATGCTTTAGGAACATGTGGGAAGAGGGTTTGGGATACGTTTCACGTGCTTGTAGCCACACAGACACCTCTCACAAAAAATAAAAATGATAAAAAACACACACTGATATTCTCTATAAGATGCAATATCCGTTGGCATGGGAGTTGCGCGCCGCCCTCAGCAGGGTCGCGTCGTAAGAAAAATTTTGATATTTGTGGTAAGGTCTTATCGGACCAAACTTCTGAGGTCATCAGTCCCTAAGCCTACACACTACTTAATCTAACTGAAGCTAACTTACGCTATGGACAACACACACACCCATGCCCGGAGGAGGACTCGAACCTCCGACGGGCGGAGTCGCACGGACACTGACAAGCGCGTCGTAAGAGGAATTAACTTTTTCCCGAAGACGAAAGTTTGGAAAAGAACCATCAGAGAATTTTACTGCTTATTATCATGGAACGGCTGCAGTAGTGCCTTTTCATTACCCCATGCTTGGATGAAACGAATGGTCCAGAATGTTCTTCCCATGGGCGGATGATTTCGGTCCATTTCGTCGATGAATGATTTTCACAACAATTATCAAAAATAAACATAAAAAATTACAAAGTCATATAGAAGTCGCCCTTGGGGTTATGTGGCCTGCCAGAGTACTGACAGTACTCTTGTGAGGTTTCCAACACAAAACATTTAAGAATCAAAATTGGCACTACTAGAACTACAATCAAACAAAACAACATTGTGTGAACGTTACTTATGAAAACGTCAAATGGTATGAAAGTTTATAGGCTCACTGTCCACTGAGGCTGGCAAAAGTGATTTAACAAATGAGACCGATTAAAACTCAATCATTATAAAAAAAAGTCTCTCACCGTTATTTATAACTAATAATATTGTAGACAAATATGATGACCATGAACACAAGTCACTGATAGTTAAAAGAAAAGAAACTTCAAGATACTCTGTCAATGGTGAGTGTAATTCTACTACATCAGATTAACAGTGCACAAAAATCAAATGCGTACTGGTTGACAGCCCAATGGTCCGCGTGACCATAGCACTTGAATTCTAAATTGAGGCAAATACAAATGAAATGGAACAGAAATCTCAGTGGGTGGCACATTACAGTAAAAACACTCGTTTCACGACCACAAATTAGCCGTGACGGCGGTCTCTATCTTTGTCCTGAATGGAGGAGCTGAAAGGTTTGTTTCGATAAACCTGCACTTATTTTTCCCCAATCGGGTCGTACTGACGTTTAAGCAAAGCTTTGACAGGCAAACTCAACTGCTACATTGCAGAGTCCATAGTGAGTAAAGCAAAGCTGATGACATTTACGTTTTCAAACATTTGAGCTCCCCACTGGGACATTTAATTCACTCGTCAAAGGATGTGTATAGAGACAAATATATGGGAAGATGGCCAGTGTTTTGACAATGACACAATGACAATATACAAAAGAGTATGCACATTAGAACACAAAATCACAGATTGCAAATAAATAAATAAATAAATAATCCCGCTGACAGCCTGCTTTTTTTTCTTCTGCTTCAGTTTGTCATTACACGACATTTGCACTGGTTGTCTACTGGTGCTGGGGTGGACGTCTCTTCTAAAGACGACTTCGAGGATACTGTACTGCAGAACCACTACAATCTAATAGAGGATTTACGAGGCTGCGCTGGATAATAACGTCCATTGTCTCACCCAGTTCTTCTCCGAAAATCAGTCAGTAACACCCCGCCTTTCTCCCAGCTCCTCTTCCTATGTCCATAACGGAGGAAGGGATTGATGTTGGATGTTGACAGGACCTCGCAGTTTGTGGACTCGGTTTCGTGGTGCAGAAGTCAGCTTGGTGGTAGCCGTCTGTACTTTATGGGGGAGGTGTGTCTTTGGCGCGACACGCCCCCGTCAGTAATCCAACTCGCAGTCGACGTGACCGTGATGCAGGGACCGCAGCGGTGTGTGTCTGCGCCGTAAGGGTTTGCATTTGGCGCCGCTCCCTCGGTTCGTCGCTCCCTCTCGTTGAGTCGATGCTCTCTGCATCTTCCGTCTTCTTGCTGTGCAGTCTGATGATACGCTGGGCGGAAATTGAGGAGCGTGTAGCGCGTGTGGCGCGGCGTGGCGCGGCGTGGCGCAGCTCGCGTTTCTGTAGCTTCACAGGTTCCATTGAGACTGCGCAAACTGCGACGCTACTTGGAAGGCGACACGCGCCTGCGCAAGGTCGCGCGGCCTTGTGGTTGCTTTGCGGCACAGTATCTCGCGCCCGCGCCGTGTGCCACGCGAAAACAGGATTGGAAGGGGGGGGGGGGGGGGGAGGGGAGCGGGCAGGCACTCCTGCCATATGCTCACTTCGGCATGGCGCATATGGGCAGTGGAAGCTCTAACAAACCTACCACAACAAAGGTAAAAAATTAATTATGATTGTAGAGTTAAATACTGCATTTTCGGGAAACAACAAAGTTATATTATGTGGCAGGTGTCATTAGAGCACAGTTAATAAAGTCATTTCTTGAAATAATGGATAAACTAGGCACTCATCTTTTCGTGCTTCCCACGCTGGTATCGTTGTGAACTCATGGCTCAATCGTCGAAAATCTTGGTAGTGGTGATTCCAAGCTCGGATGCAAAGAGGCCTAGGTGTTATTCTGCGATATTAAAAAGTTTTATAGATGTGTTTCATAAACCATTCTTGAAGATTAAACTTCTGCAAGTTATTACAATGATGATGTAAAAAAGTAATCAGCACTCCGAATTTAAGTTACACTTCTTGTTTATTACTTTTGTTGCAATATTACGTAACTCGTTTCAAAACATCACTTCACAATATAAAACATACTTGAAAATATCTTCCTCACTGTTAAAGTTCACATTTCATAAACTGACTACAATTTGCGTCTTTTCAACATAACGACCAAAACTTGACTCTCTAATAACCGCTTACGCGCCCAAAAATCAGAGTTACAAGTACGTCAGTGATCATAGTGACAAAAGAAAGAATACACGTACGAATAATATCATTGCAATATATGCATATCGATGTATCGAAGTATCTCTATATTAATGAAATCAAATCTGAATGTTGTCACAGAAATATGTTAACTATTTTACAGAAACACAGTAGAATATTGCTGGTATTGAGAGGTTGAGGTGAGGTGCCGTAATGGTTACGTAATTCAAGTATCATTACAAAGTGTTCCCCGTCCGAAAAATACGGCCTTACCGTACACTGAGTTATATTGTCAGGATTGGCGAGGAAGGGAAAGCAGTAGGCATCCGTTGAGGTGATGAAGTTAAACATTTTATGACAGACGTGATGGTTTAGTTCAGGAAAAAGTGGCTGAAGGCAGGCCTAGAGAAGCCGCCGAAACTGAATGGGCTGCTGCCCAAGAGAGCAGGGGAGGAGAGCGTCTAACAGGGTCGGAAGCAGAAAAGAACGGAGGGCGTGTCCGCTCCTGAGGGCTGGACGCGGCTCCACCCCCACGTGACCGCCTGCAAACCTCCCTATTGCACAAACAAACTGTAGACGCGCGGTTCGGTAGCGTTACATCGTCAGCAACGCGTGAGTTTAGCAGCTTATGGTTCAACACGTGAGTTTCGAAGTGGTTCTGTCTGGTATAATGCAACGTGAGCTGAATCTAGCCGCCAGGCAGAAAGCACTTGCGAACGTCAGTTGAAATATAAAAATCTAAATTTTTATAGTATTACATCCATTCAGTAACGGCCCCCACTGTAGAATGAGTAGTGTTTCGCTCTTCGCTGTTTAACCACTCTATCTCTTTTCGTCAGTTCATAATAGTTTTCAGCTACATATATCTGTATACTTTTTGTTTTGTTTATTCTTTTGCCAATAACAATGCACAGTTGAATAACTGGTGAACCATTAGTCACTCGAAGTGTATCTTCTGCCTCCACAATGTTTTCAGATCATAGGAAGGGACAGATGATTCGTTGTGATCGTAGTGAATAAGGAAGTAAGGAATACTATAAAACCGTGTGATCTAGAAGCAAAGCCGGAAAGTAAAACAAGGTTATCTACTTGGCCCCTCTTATGCTGACGTATCTCTACGATCTGTTACAAAAAGTCGAAAAGGCGTAATTTCCAAGGGTGTGAATCTTTGTGCTCCTGGTAACAATCGTTCGAGATATCAAGGAAATAAGTTTCACTATTATTATGTGGATATGGGTCTATTAAGAGATATTATACTACTTACATGTGGACACCACATTTCCACTGCAATCTATAAATAGTCAAAAATCCCTCACGAATAACAGTGTTTTCATTGGCTCGACGTGACGAGAAGAAGCATCTCAGTGCTTGCATACAAGCTGTCTGCATTAATAAACAAATTACACAACACGCTACACAAATGAATCAGTGGTCGGTATTATTCCAAAAGTATGAGTATCCTGAAAGAGTCTGGTGATTTGATGTATTTACATTCCATCGTAGGTTTTGAGGTGTTCTAACACTGGTTTGGATAGGCGTTGTTATTAGTATGCGTACACAATCACCAGTCTACTCTACTTTTAGTTAGAGGTTGTTGTTTGTAACAATTCAGACCTTGAGATTATGCAACAGTTTCTACATCATTCTATTTTCTCATGCACGGTTAAAGTTGGATGTTAATCCACATAGCCTCGAGGCGTCATTGGCAGGTAAAATTCAAGCAAGTCTTAGGATATCATATTATACTGTTTGCTTTGATCAAGTCTCGCGTGCACATAAGATACTCAGTGTTCGTTCGAGAGGTTATTCTTCTAGAGCGGACGACACAAAATAAACATTTCTTTTTTATTATCCAGCATGTGAGCTGTTCATATAAGAGATTTGAAAGTCACTGGTCGAGCAGGCGCTTCTGACGTGCTCTCATATATGCAGATTCACACTGATTTTACACAGGGCATAGCAATGGGATCATGGGACTATGCAATACTTTACCAACGTTGATTAATAAAATTCTTTTCCGGGCTATTATGCCGTGGTCTGATGGATTTCGCATTGTAAACCAACGTTTCGTCCCCATCTGCGGAGGACATCTTCAAGGGGGTTCGTGGCTTCTGTTAACCTCCGAAACACACACTGTCTCACTACTGACTGCAGCAAATTTTTGTTTTCGCGTGCTCCCGCGCATAGGCGTGACGTCACATGTTTTGAATACGCGAGCGCAATTGGCCGTTGTCGGTTGCCGCCGTCCGCTGTTGCTATCATCCCATGGCGGAAGACTGGTACACATCTTCTTCAGCACCGGCATCCAGATGTCATTCAATTTCACGCCCTCCTCCTTCCTATTAAAATTCCTGGGGTGTTTCATAATCTCTATAGCCTCTCTGTAAAGCCTTTCGTGATATCCGCTTGTGGCTGCCAGTACTTGAGTTCTATCAAAATAAATGTGGTGGTCTCCTGACTGCAAAGCGTGTTCCGCAACAGTGGAATTTACAGGATCCCGTGTAGTTGTGGGGAGGTATATGTGGGTACCACAAAAAGAACGGTCAAAAAACGACTAGATGAGCACAAGGGCAATTGTAGAAGGGGAGAGATTGATAGATCAGCTTTCTGTCTGCGTCGACTCCTCTTCTGCTGCGGTCTTGTTTGTGTGAACCTTCCTCACCGTGTTGGTTGCGCTTTCCTAAATTCCTGGAACACTCATCGTAGGGCTCTCCCCTCTGTCAGGGTACCTTATGTAAACTTACATTATTGTTTAAAAAAAAAACAATCAAATAATGGCTCTTCTATGGCAAAAACAGTCTCCGCTGTGGGCCGTTTATAAACAACAAAATAGAAGAACGCATCCTTATCGACGGGCGCTTGCGCTCCGAAAGGCGCAATTACTACACAACCTAACTATATTTTATATGCACAATTCTCCGTTTCCCATCCATTAGAGATATCTAGGACAATCTCTCCCGTTCCTGCGTGGTTACAACGTATGTGTGGAGGTGCTTAGACATCGGAAGGCCGTCTCAGTTTAATTAAGAATTGCCAATTTATCACAGCACATATTTTCGGTACAGAAAAAGAATTAGACATATTACAAAGGACCTATTTCTAATGTTACAATAATGACTCTAATGGCTCTGGGCACTATGGGACTTAACATCTGAGGTCATCAGTCCCCTAGAACTTACAACTACTTGAACCTAACTAACCTAAGGACATCACACACATCCATGCCCGAGGCAGGATTCGAACCTGCGACCGTAGCAGTCGCGCGGTTCCGGACTGAGCGCCTAGAACCGCTAGACCAGCGCGGCTGGCTCTAATGTTAGAATGATGACATCTTTACTATAGGAGAAATACATCAGACATGCTGATTGAAGTGCATACTCGCTTGATATGTGTACAGGAAATCTACCCTGAGGAGGATCTCAATTGTGAGCGATGGGATAACTAGAAAGACCGCCGAAACTGAGTGCGACTGACAGGTAAAGTCTACCTGTGTCTAACAGGCGGCCAGTGTGAGCGAGCGGTTATAGCCGGAACGGTAGCTCAGCGTGTTAGGTCAGAGGCTTAGCTGCCCTCCGTAATAAAAAAAATAAAAAACACTGAGTAAACCAATCAACGACGAACTTAGACTAGGTGCAAATTGAGACGCGTATAGCGCGCGTGGCGTGACGCAGCGCAGCGCGGGTTTTTGTAACATCACAGGTTCAAATAGGACCGCGCAAATTGCAACGCTACGCGACTGGGACGCGACACGCGCCTGCGCCAGGTCGCGCGGCCTTGTGGTTGAGGCACAGTAACACCGTGGGAAATTTGAGGCGGGGAGCGGAAAAGTAGCCCGGCCATATGCTCACATCGGAACGGCGCGTATCAACAGTGGTAGTATTGCCAATACGATAAATTTAAACAAGTAACTGGCAATAACAGATCCCAATAGCTTACGAAAAACCCCATATTATTGGTTTGCAGTAACATAAAATAAGAAATTTCATGTTTACTTTCATACTAGGAAGCTCTTGTTTCGCTAGCTGTCGATAACTCTTAAAAAATTAGTCACTGAAGTGAAATAAATAAAAAAGGAAGTATGAGTAGTGATATCTCGCCATATTTAAGAAAGTTCCGTGTCTTTAATAATTGGCTAAACACTCTCCTCCTTGTGTGCTATCATTCGCCAAACTTTCGTTTCGGTGTCTCGAGCGGTTTAGGAGATATGAGAGATGTTGGGAGTATTTCATTCTCGCGGGCGTGAGATCGGAAGTGAGCGCGCTACATGGAATCCATTTTTTCGAGATCGGAGGCAGATAGAGATCTCCTCCCAAGTCTAAACAAAAATTCAGCATGTTAGCTAACTAACCTGACGACATCACACAACACCCAGCCATCAGGAGACAGAGAAAATCCCTGACCCCGCAGGGAATCGAACCCGGGAACCCGGGCGTGGGAAGCGACAACGCTACCGCAGGACCACGACAAGTGGGCAACTGCTGTGGTCATCAGTCCCCTAGAACTTAGAACTACTTAAACCTAACTAACCTAAGGACTTCAAACATATCCATGCCCGAGGCAGGATTCGAACCTGCGACCGCAGCGGCCGCGCGGCTCTAGACTGTAGCGCGTAGAACCGCTCGGCCACTCAGGCCGGCGGATATGTGAGACCTGTATTTTCTTCTGAAGTACTTTTTTTCATCCAATAAGAACCGTTGAAAGGCTGTGTCATGCTTTTTGTCCACCTCCATCACTGTATGAATTTACACATAAACATTCTCTTCATTTGGCACTGATGGAGACAATCAAACCTATTTACAGAGGTTTGGCAACTTCTGAGCTACTAAAGAAGTCCAGAATGAGATTTTCACTCTGCAGCGGAGTGTGAGCTGATATGAAACTTCCTGGCAGATTAAAACTGTGTGCCCGACCGAGACTCGAACTCGGGTTCTTTGCCGTTCGCGGGCAAGTGCTCTACCATCTGAGCTACCGAAGCACGACTCACGGCCGGCACCCACAGCTTTACTTCTTTACTTCTTTACTATAGAAGTGTTTACATGGGAAGACCCAGAATGTGAATGAGTCCTTCAGTAACGTTGTCTGGTGCCGTGTGCCTAAAATTGTATTTGTTGGCCTGATGACTCTAAAGATAGCAATGTATGATGCTGTAATAACTTTTAATAGTGGGAACTATGAAAGACTTAAGGTTCTGGAGAAGTCAGGGGTAAGATTTGGACAGAACACAGCTAAAAGACTGCGGGAACTGGATGAGTTTCGTGCACGTGGAACAGAGTTAACTGCTGAGCAAATGACAAAAGAAGCAAGAAAGTAAAGGAGGAGGCAAGCACTCGGCTGTTGTGACACTGAAGAAGGCGCAGAATATGGGCCAGGGCAATTCTAGTGCATAAAAGACGCAGAAATGTAAGTCTTTATAAGGATTTGTAATAGAAATTTTTAAAACTCAGTATCTCTGAACTACTTTTTTGCAATAACTGACCCGTTTTCTAAAAAAGTACTGATGGTAGAGACATGACATTTTCGCAGCATGCCAAGTGTGAGATTAAACACATATGGAAATAGAATAATTAAAATATCCTGAGTTGTTTTGTTTTTATGTTCATTTATTTAAAAAATTCTGTCAAAGAATTGAGTGTTTGAATAAAAAAAATGATAACATGCCCCACAATACAATTTTAGTAATAATTCTAGTTCAGTGTATCTATAAAGGTGCATTAAATAATTGTAAGTCGGTGCCTGAAAAAGTTTCCAAGATAATGGGTCACAAAATTCGGTAATGTAACATTGGCGGCATAGGACATACAACGCCCCCCTTAACGTCAGTTGCTCCGGCCAACGGTGCCCGTTTCCTTGCGGGCCGTTTCGAGCCTGCCGATTCTCGGTGGAGGTGTAGGTTCCTCCCTTCTCGTGGGAGCGCTATTGTTTTGTTGTACTCGAGGTTTGCCTCTTTCTTGAAGGAGGTGCTGAACGGAGGTGTGATCTTGCAGCCCCAAGTTTTGGAGGCAACTTAGTCATACAAATCCTTATCAACTCCGCCGCTAAGCAGGACTGTCGACATATTGGTGTTCGTCGCACGATATCTCTGAAAGACGCGACGGGGTCAGGATGTTAGCAGTCATTGTAAACTGGCAGGACAAGTATGGGAAGCTTTGTCCGCTGCTGTTGTGAGACGGACCAAAACCCCCGAATAAATGCTGCACACGACCTACATTGCTCTGATAACGGTTGCTTTCTGACGGCTGCTTTATTCTCAAATACACTCCTGGAAATGGGAAAAAGAACACATTGACACCGGTGTTTCAGACCCACCATACTTGCTCCGGACACTGCGAGAGGGCTGTACAAGCAATGATCACACGCACGGCACAGCGGACACACCAAGAACCGCGGTGTTGGCCGTCGAATGGCGCTAGCTGCGCAGCATTTGTGCACCGCCGCCGTCAGTGTCAGCCAGTTTGCCGTGGCATACGGAGCTCCATCGCAGTCTTTAACACTGGTAGCATGCCGCCACTGCGTGGACGTGAACCGTATGTGCACTTGACGGACTTTGAGCGAGGGCGTATAGTGGGCATGCGGGAGGCCGAGTGGACGTACCGCCGAATTGCTCAACACGAGGGGCGTGAGGTCTCCACAGTACATCGATGTTGTCGCCAGTGGTCGGCGGAAGGTGCACGTGCCTGTCGACCTGGGACCGGACCGCAGCGACGCACGGATGCACGCCAAGACCGTAGGATCCTACGCAGTGCCGTAGGGGACCGCACCGCCACTTCCCAGCAAATTAGGGACACTGTTGCTCCTGGGGTATCGGCGAGGACCATTCGCAACCGTCTCCATGAAGCTGGGCTACGGTCCCGCACACCGTTAGGCCGTCTTCCGCTCACGCCCCAACATGGTGCAGCCCGCCTCCAGTGGTGTCGCGACAGGCGTGAATGGAGGGACGAATGGAGACGTGTCGTCTTCAGCGCTGAGAGTCGCTTCTGCCTTGGTGCCAATGATGGTCGTATGCGTGTTTGGCGGCGTGCAGGTGAGCGCCACAATCAGGACTGCATACGACCGAGGCACACAGGGCCAACACCCGGCATCATGGTGTGGGGAGCGATCTCCTACACTGGCCGTACACCTCTGGTGATCGTCGAGGGGACACTGAATAGTGCACAGTACATCCAAACCGTCATCGAACCCATCGTTCTACCATTCCTAGACCGGCAAGGGAACATGCTGTTCCAACAGGACAATGCACGTCCGCATGAATCCAGTGCCACCCAACGTGCTCTAGAAGGTGTAAGTCAACTATCCTGGCCAGCAAGATCTCCGGATCTGTCCCCCATGGAGCATGTTTGGGACTGGATGAAGCGTCGTCTCACGCGGTCTGCACGTCCAGCACGAACGCTGGTCCAACTGAGGCGCCAGGTGGAAATGGCATGGCAAGCCATTCCACAGGACTACATCCAGCATCTTTACGATCGTCTCCATGGGAGAATAGCAGCCTGCATTGCTGCGAAAGGTGGATATACACTGTACTAGTGCCGACACTGTGCATGCTCTGTGTCCTGTGTCTATGTGCCTGTGGTTCTGTCAGTGTGATCATGTTATGTATCTGACCCCAAGAATGTGTCAATAAAGTTTCCCCTTCCTGGGACAATGAATTCATGGTGTTCTTATTTCAATTTCCAGGAGTGTAATTGTACACGAATCTGATTCGGAGCGCTTCGCCCCAGCAAGCGGGCAAAGCGTGATCGAACTGTGAAATTTACGCTTTGGCGTGTTGTAAATCTGAGGGGTCGGGGACAGTCGAGTGTTTTGACACTGAGACGAAGTGCTTTTCGCATTCTTCCTCGTTTTCTGACGTGCTCGCTGTGCCGTGAGCGGGAATCGGGTCGGCGCGCACCCTTCTTAAGGTGCTCAGTCGTTCCTGCAGTTCCCGCAATTCTTCGGCGTCGTCACTAACGTTAGTTGTTGTTGTTGTTTTTGTGTATGAATTCCTAAGGGACCAAACTGCTGAGGTCATCGGTCCTTAGACTTACACACTAATTAAACGAACATTTGCTAAGAACAAGACACACACCCATGCCCGAGGGAGGAGTCGAACCTCCAGCGGAAGGGGCCGCGCAATCCGTGACATGGCGCCTCAAGCCGCACGGCCTCTGCGCGCGGCCACTAACGTTTGTACGTCGGCCTACACCACGAGAGTTATTATCGTCGTTCTTATTTTTACGACGAATATTATGTAAATGATCAATTACTCACTAAATACCGATACTTTGGACAGTGCTAATAAAGATATTGTTAGAATTACGTGAGAATAAAAAAAAGCATTAGGTTCGATCCAGAGACCTTGCGCTCACGAAACGCAGCACTTAACCGACCACTCGGCTGCGGGCTGATGGCCTGACATGTTAGTAAATATACGCATTGTTAAAACTTTCAAACTCGGTCTTTCTCGAAAACGGTTGAGAGTTGCGCCTTCCTCTTCACATAAGTTGAATTCCTAGCCCTGCCATACAGACCCGGTCAACATGAAAATCCGGTGACGGCAAGTACGTACGTTCCCCTTGTCAGTGGAGAATATATTCAACAATTCCTTTGCAGGGAAGTACACAGGTATGCTGTGAGAAAGGTCCGGTTATCGGTATGTCAAAAACACAGATTAATTTCCTACCAGAAAATCGCTAGCGTTAGTCTGGATTTCACGTTAATGTAAAATGAATATGTAATGAAAGACAAAGGGGCTTGCGTAGCAGAGTACTATTAAGTACTATACCGCACAACCATTGGTTACTTTTATGATTTAAGGAGCCACTGTCGTAGTGCTTCGTGCAGCACCTCTTCACTTCCAAAGGTGTTCGATGTAGTACAGATGTATTACAGTGTAAGCCTTTGTGAAGTACACTATTGACTGCATAATATGTACAGCTCTACACAGAGGCAGTACCAAAGGAATTGAGCTGGATAGTGTAAAAGTAAAAGTAAAGGTTTCTCTCTTCAATGAAGCTGCTCTCTCTCCTTTCATAAAATTGTCAGTGTGAGCAGGAGAGCGATAACTGTAACCAGTCGCTGATATTACTTTACAGACGATCATGCAGTTACTGCTGTTACCAGTCAGTGATTACCTTGACCCATTCAACACTCCTGATGTCTGTCCTTTATAATGGCATTTTCAGACCACGATGTATGAATGAATGAAGAAATGAAGTGGGCATGTGTGTGTGTGTGTGTGTGTGTGTGTGTGTGTGTGTGTGTGTGTGTGTGTGTGTGCGTGTGTGTGTGTGTGTGTGTGTGTTTCTTTCTTCGAGGGAAAGAGGTGAAATGGTTTTGTGTGTAGTGTCAGCAAAGAAGAAAAAGTCAGAGGAATTCCGCTTACTCTGAAATATGGAGGACAGTTTTGTAATACTACACACACGTTCTTTTATGTACCTGACTTTCAATCAGACATACCTGACATGTGATATATCCAACCAAGTTTAGCTCATGGTCAACTGTTTCACTTACTTTTCCCTAGTGTTCAGTAGTTTTATGTTTTGCTCACGCAAATATGGAGGAAAAGCAACGGTGACGACAATGTAATTGAATACTTCTCTGTTGTTGCAGAACGGGAACTTCTTAAGAACAAGGAGATGTATAATTTCGCGGAAAAACTTACCACTGTACCTTACGATGGTAAGTATAGATGTTTTCCTTCCTCTGTTGAGAGATGACATGCTTTCTTGCACTTATCTAATAATGATTATGATTATTATTATTATTTCTTTCCTTTCTCAGACGTTATGTCTGGTTAGAAATGGAAAGTGACGCGGACCTTGATCAAGCGTGACTTCCTTTTAACTGTACGGTATATGTTACATTGCATTTAGGAGCTTTCGGGAAACTGAACATGTACCAATAATTACAGATTTCTGTAGTTGCATATATACGTTTGGAAGTAGCTGTATTGTGTTGATGTACTGGTGGATATTGTGTGGTATGACTCCTGTAGTTGATAGTATAATCGGTATAATGTCAACTTTATCCTGATGCCACGTGTCCTTGACTTCCTCAGCCAGTTGGATGTATTTTTCAATTTTTTTCTCCTGTTTTCTTCTGTATATTTGTTGTATTGGGTATGGATATTTCGATTAGTTGTGTTGATTTCTTCTTTTTATTGGTGAGTATGATGTCAGATTTGTTATGTGGTGTTGTTTTATCTGTTATAATGGTTCTGTTCCAGTATAATTCGTATTCATCATTCTCCAGTACATTTTGTGGTGCATACTTGTATGTGGGAACGTGTTGTTTCATTAGTTTATGTTGTACGGCAAGTTGTTGATGTATTATTTTTGCTACATTGTCATATCTTCTGGAGTATTCTGTATTTGCTAGTATTGTATATCCGCTTGTGATGTGATCTACTGTTTCTATTTGTTGTTTGCAAAGTCTGCATTTATCTGTTGCGGTATTGGGATCTTTAATAATATGCTTGCTGTAATATCTGGTGTTTATTGTTTGATCCTGTATTGCAATCATGAGTCCATCCGTCTCACTGTATATATTGCCTTTTCTTAGCTGTGTGTTGGATGTGTCTTGATCGATGTGTGCCTCTGTTAGATGATACGGGTGCTTGCCATGTAGTGTTTTTTTTTCCTATTTACTTTCTTCGTATCTGTTGATGTGTGATCTAAAGGGTTGTAGAAGTGGGTTATGAAATTGCAATGGTGTAGCCGATGTATTTATATGAGTGATTGCTTTGTGTATTTTGCTAGTTTCTGCTCGTTCTGTAAAGAATTTTGTCTACCTGTCCCTAATGTAGGTTTTTTATGTCGACGAATCCCAAAGAAAGCGGGTGTTAACAGATGTGAAAATTACCGAACTATCAGTTTAATAAGTCACAGCTGCAACATACTAACGGGAATTCTTCGCAGACGAATGGAATAACTGGTAGAAGCCGGCCTCAGGGAAGATCAGTTTGGATTCCGTACAAATATTGGAACACGTGAGGCAATACTGACCTTAGACTTATCTTAGAAGCTAGATAAAGGAAAGGCAAACCTACGTTTCTAGCATTCGTAGGCTTAGAGAAAGCTTTTGACAATGTTGACTGGAGCACTCTCTTTCAAATTCTGAAGGTGGCAGGGGTAAAATACAAGGAGCGAAAGGCTATTTACAATTTGTACAGAAACCAGATGGCAGTTATAAGAGTCGAGGGACATGAAAGGGAAGCAGTGGTTGGGAAGGGAGTGAGACAGGATTGTAGCCTCTCCCCGATGCTATTCAATCTGTATATTGAGCAAGCAGTAAAGAAAACAAAAGGAAAGTTCGGAGTAGCTATTAAAATCCATGGATAAGAAATAAAAATTTTGAGGTTTGCCGATGACATTGTAATTCTGTCAGAGTCAGCAAAGTACTTGGAAGGGCAGTTGAACGGAATGGACAGTGTCTTGAAAGGAGGATATAAGATGAACATCAACAAAAGCAAAGCTAGGATAATGGAGTGTAGTCGAATTAAATCGGGTGATTTTGAGGGAATTAGATTACGAAATGAGACACTTAAAGTAGTAAAGGAGTTTTGCTATTTGGGGAGCAAAGTAACTGATGATGGTCGAAGTAGAGAGGATGTAAAATGTAGACTGACAATGGCAAGGAAAGTATTTCTGAAGAAGAGAAATTTGTTAACATCGAGTATAGATTTAAGTCTCAGGAAGTCGTTTCTGAAAGTATTTGTATGGAGTGTAGCCCTGTATGGAAGTGAAACGTGGATGATAAATAGTTTAGACAAGAAGAGAATAGAAGCTTTCGAAATGTGGCCCTACAGAAGAATGCTGAAGATCAGATGGGTAGGTCACATAACTAATGAGGAGGTATTGAATGGAATTGGGGAGAAGAGGAGTTTGTGGCACAATTTGACCAGAAGAAGAGGTCGGTTGGTAGGACATGTTCTGAGGCATCAAGGGATCACAAATTTAGCACAGGAGGGCAGCGTGGAGGGTAAAAATCGTAGAGGGAGACCAAGAGATGAATACACTAAGCAGATTCAGAAGGATGTAGGTTGCAGTAAGTACTGGGAGATGAAGAAGCCTGCACAGGATAGAGTCGCATGGAGAGCTGCATCAAACCAGTCTCAGGACTGAAGTCCACAACGACAACAACAAATTCCCTCCCTCCTTCCTTTCTGCTTAACGTCAATCTTTCTGTTGCTGAATGTATGTGATGTATTCTATATTTGTGGCACTGTGATCGTGTAAATGTATTGAGTGCTTCTAGGTCTGTGTTACTTCATTTCAGTACTCCAAATGAGTAGGTCAATATTGGTATAGCATAATTATTTATAGCTTTTGTCTTGTTTCTTGCTGTCAATTATGTTTTCAGTATTTTCGTTAGTCTTTGTATATATTTTTCTTTTAGTTTTTTAAAATTTGTATTATCTATTTCCATTTTTTGTCTGTATCTCAGATATTTATAGGCATCTGTTTTTTCCATTGCTTTTGTGCAGTCGCTGTGGTTATCCCATATGTAATCTTCTTGTTTACTGTTGTTGACCATGCTACTTTTCTTACATTTGTCTGTTCCAAAAGCCATATTTATATCATTGCTGAATACTTTTGTTATCTTTAGTAACTGGTTGAGTTGTTGATTTATGCTACCATTAGTTTTAGATCATCCATGTATAGCAAATGTGTGATTTTGTGTTGGTATGTTCCAGTAATATTGTTGCCATGATTTGTATTATTTAGCATGTTGGAGAGTGGGTTCAGAGCAAGGTAGAACCAAAAGAACTTAATGAGTCTCCTTGGTATATTCCACTCATAATCTGTATTGGCTGTGGTGTGATATTGTTTGAATTTGTTTGGATATTAAGTGTGGATTTTCAGTTTGTCATTACTATGTTTAGAAACTGTATCAATTTAGGCTCTACTTTGTATATTTCCAATATTTGTAGGAACCATGCTTGGGATACACTATCAAAAGCTTTTTGGTAATCAATGTATGCGTAGTGTAGCGACATTTGTTTAGTTTTAGCTTGATATGTCACTTCTGCATCTATTATCAGTTGCTCTTTACATCCTTGTGCTCCTTTGCAGCAGCTTTTTTGTTCTTCATATATAATTTTGTTCTGTGTTGTATGTGTCACAAATTTCTGTGTAATGACTGAAGTTAATATTTTGTATATTGTTGGTAGACATGTTATGGGGCGATATTTTGCTGGGTTTCAGATAAGTTATTCCTTGTGTAAGTGTATCAGCGACTGTGTATGGGTCTGCAATGTAACTGTTAAATAATTTACTTAGATGTGGATGTGTTGAGGTGAACTTATTTAGGCAGAAATTTGATATTTTATCTTTTCCAGGGGCTTTCCAATGTGCATACAATTAATTGCTCCGGTGACTTCATGGTGCAAAATTATCACTTCAGGCATTTGTGGTATCATCTTGTATGTGTCTGTTTCTGTTTGTATCCACTGTTCATGTCTGTTATGTTGTACTGGGTATGACAATATGTTGCTCCAGAAGTGTTCCATGTCTGTTATGTTTGGTGGAGTGTCTGTTATAATTTGTGTGTTATCTATTGTCTGGTATAATTTCTTTTGGTTTGTGTTGAATGGTTTTGTTTCCTTCTATTGTCACGCTTTTTGTATCTTCTAAGTCGTTTGGCCAATGCTTGTATTTTCTGCTTCTTTACATCTAATTGCTCTATCGCTTCTTGTTGTGAGATTTTAACTACCCTTGTTCCTTTTTTGCCTGATATTTCATTTCCGATAAATTGTGTTAGCTGTCCGATGTCTTTTCTCAGTTTTTCTATTTTGATCTGTAGCCTGGGTTGCCATGGCGGTTTTGTAGGTTTCTTCTCTGTGGTGGTTGGGTCTGATCTCTGCCTAGTGTGTATATTTAGTGTAGTGAGTGCTCCTATATAAACCAGTATTTTCATTTATTTTGTTGTGTATGATTATGTTGACAGTTGTCATTGTTGTTTCGACTTGTGGGTTATTTGGTGGTCTATGCAAGTATGGTCTAACATCGATATTTGTGTCTTTGTATTCTATATATGTCATTGAAATTTTCCTTCTATATCTAACATGTGTGTCACTTTGTGATCTATTTGTGCTTGTTCTGGTGACTTAAGATTTCGTTTTCCTCTGATTGTTTAATTGATGCGTGTTGTTCTTAGTTTGTTTGCTCTGGGATGTTTGAGTCCATTACTGTATTTTCTTCTTCCTCTGATTGCACATTATTTTGTTCCAGTATTTGTTGTACTTGTTGTTTGATGTTTCCTAATTCTGACTCGGGTATCCTGTTATTTTTTATTATTACAAGGATCTGACCAGCTAGCCGTTGCTCTGTTAAAAATTTTAGTTCTGGGTATCTGGTAATAAATATTGTGTATACTTGTGATCTGTATCCAGCTGTGTTGGTTCCTAAGTTTCTTGTTTGGTAATAACAGGACATGAGGTGTCGGATAACTTCATCTGACCATCTCATCCTCTGTTTTTGTTTTCCTTCTAGAGTGGTTGCAGGAAGCATATCTATTTGGATTTAAATCATTTTCCGTGTGGCTAGCAGTGTCGTTACCATTGTGGACGCTCATAGGGTTCAAGCGTCGTCCCCGACCATGACAGCGCTTGTCCATGGATTCATTAGTTCTATCCTGAACCAACTAATCACACTAAAAAGGGGGTTAGCCCTATTAGTGGTTTGTTCTTTTCGTCGCCTTTTACGACTGGCAGAACATACCGGAGGCCTATTCTTTTCCCGGGCCTCCACAGGGTTTATTATTATTATTATTGTTATTATTACTATTACTATTATTACAGATAGGGTCATGAACAACTAAAAGTTACCTAATAAATCATGTGAATGATTTGATACGAATAACTTTATTATGGAAGTGTACCATCTGTTCAAGTTTGTGCACACTTCTGTGTTTGAAATGTTATGACTTCTCCATAATTACCTTAGTATTTCATTATTAACTAGCTGACTACCTGACGTAGCACGCTTATGATTTTATTTCAGTTCATACACTCCTTCTCCCCCTCTGACCAACACCTCCCTCCTATTACTCTAATGCTCTCACTTCTGTTTCTCAATCTATACCTTCCCACTCTCTCCATCCTCTCCTGCCCCTCACTGTTCTCTGTGCTATTCTCTTCTCACTTTGTCCATCTCCTACTTCCCCCTCACTCTGACCATCACCAACTGCCTCTCACTCTTTCCTTCTGCTATCCCCTTCTTTCTTTCTCCATCTCTTCCTTCCCCCCTCTCTCTCTGACCACCCCTCCCACCTTTTTCTCTGTCCCTCTGCTGTTCCCTCCCATCATTGTCTATCCCTTTCTTCCCCTTTCTCTGCTATTCCCTCCTCTGTTTGTCCATCTCACCCTTATCTCACTCTTTTTCCATCCCCCATATGCTGCTCTCTCTCTGTCTCTGTCTCTCTCTCTCTCTCTCGCCCTGCTACCTCCTCTTGTCAATGTCTATCTCTAACGTCCCTCTCTCTCTTTCAATCTCCTCCCACCCCTCTCTCTCTGTGCTGCTGTGACTCCTTCCTCTCTTTGTTTGCCTCATCTCTGTCTCTGTACATTTCCTCTTTTCTCCTCTCACCCTTTCTGTCTCCTTTCCCTCCCTTTCTCTTTCAGTCTCCTCCTTTCCTCTCCATATGAATACACTCAGCGGTAAAAGTGGATGCTGTCTGGTACATGTGTTGAGAATAGAGTACGTAACAAAGAAGTAATATATTTAAACATCATGACTTCATGCCTGATGCACTAGATTTACTGCACGAACAGCAAAAATGTAGTAAGTGATACAGAATTTTCCTTTCATCATTCTGTGGGTTGTAACAGAGGAAAATCTTGTGAAGGTCTGAAATTACGTAAAACATTTATTGCAAGTTACTAAGTGCTCTCGCTGTCAGATACCTGGTAGTGTGCAAAGTAGTTGCTATACATTATGCTACATGTACATTATGCCTGAAATAGTGTGCAAGTATCGACTGAAATACACTGAAGATTCATTACTATGAATTGTACTACGCAGAAAATATCGACCAAAAAACGCATTTTCAGAAATATGACAAAGTTCAAAAGTTAAAGAGTAAATAGTTTCTTCAACGCGTAAATGTTTCCTTAATTCACGTAATAGTATTCAAATCACTAAATAACTTCTACTAGAAACTTTCTGAAGTAGCCTGAGATCTTCCTAAGAGCTCGAGCTATTTCGTTACCAAATTTTATCAGAATCGTGCCAGCGGATTGGTAATACTAATTTTAAACGTCACGCACTGTGTGGTCGTTTTTCACGTGTCTCAGTGTTTATGATGCCATATCCCCAGCCCTATGTCAGGCAGGCGTTCCTTACCCCCACAGCGATTATTGCCTGACAGTGAAGGATATGTTCCGTAGTTTGGTTGAAATTGGTGCAGTGGTTTATGAGGACGTGCGAAATACACAAATAATCAGACATCTATTTTTGTAATGTCCGTAGTTTAAATCAGGCAGTCTCTGGTCCACTGTAATTATTAATATGCGTCAATGATCTCCCACCAGATGTGGGAAATCATTAAAACACTGAAACTATTTGAAGGTAACACAGGTATCATTGAAAGAGATGTGGAGTGTGATGTAAATTATATACCGAATAGCATATCGAGCAAGATAGTCCTGAAGTTTGTGAAGAACAGCCGCTGTCAACAGCGATGTCACACAGACGGCACACTTCTTTCTGAGGATTTTTATTAGCAAAATATTTTTATCATAAAAGAGTAAGAAGACGACTGAAGAAATTGACGAGTTTACTTTAATGCACAACTATCACTATCTTGTATAGGAACTGAATACTACTGAATCCCCTACAAGTACATTTTTGTTTATACAGAAGTGTGAGAGGTTTAGTGCATCTCCTGTTTCGTCTCTACTGCTTCATGTAGAATAGTGTTTTAGGGTTGAGTGTACGTTCACAGAGAAATTCTTATTCCACAAAAATTGATCAGAATTATCGGTTGCACGCCTTCACAAATTTATGTAGGCTACTGTTTGCATAACTCGGAAAAATAACTAAAATATTCCTATATCCTACTTACACTGATTAGCCTAAACACTACGACCACTGCCCACCACGAGGTAGAATGTCGGCTGATGACGATTGCGGGGACGTGACGCAGTAAGGAAAGTATGTACACTACTGGCCATTCAAACTGCTACACCAGGAAGAAATGCAGATGGTAAACGGGTATTCATTGGACAAATATATTATACTAGAACCTACATGTGATTACATTCTCACGCAATTTGGGTGCATAGATCCTGAGAAATCAGTACCAAGAACAACCACCTCTGGCCGTAATAACGGCCTTGATACGCCAGGGCATTGAGTCAAACAGAGCTTCGATGGCGTGAACAGGTATAGCTGCCCATGCAGCTTCAACACGATACCACAGTTCATCAAGGGTAGTGACTGGCGTATTGTGACGAGCCAGTTGCTCGGCCACAATTGACCAGACGTTTCCAATAGGTGAGAGATCTGGAGAATGTGCTGGCCAGGGCAGCAGTAGAACATTTTCTGTATCCAGAAAGGCCCGTACAGGACCTGCAACATGCGGTCGTACATTATCCTGCTCAAATGTAGGATTTCGAAGGGATCGAATCAAGGGTAGAGCCACGGGTCGTAACACATCTGAAATGTAACGTCCACTGTTCAAAGTGCCGTCATGCGAATAAGAGCTGACCGAGACGTGTAACCAATAGCACCCCATACCACCACGCCGGGTGATACGCCAGTATGGCGATGACGAAGACATGCTTCCAATCTGGTTTCATCGCGATGTCGCCAAACACGGATACGACCATCGTGATGCTGAAAACAGAACCTGCATTCATCCGAAAAAATAACGTTTTGCCATTCGTGCACCCAGGTTCGTCTTTGAGTACACCAGGCGCTCCTGTCTGTGATGCAGCGTCGAGGGTAACCACAGCCGTGGTGTCCGAGGTGATAATCCATGCTGTTGCAAACGTCGTCGAACTGTTCGTGCAGATGGTTGTTGTCTTGTAAACGTCCCCATCTGTTGACTCAGGGATCGAGACGTGGCTGCACGATCCGTTACAGCCATGCGGTCAAGATGGCTGTCATCTCGACTGCTAGTGATACGAGGCCACTGTGATCCAGCACGGCGTTCCGTATTACCCTTCTGAACCCACCGATTCCATATTCTGCTAACAGTCATTGGGTCTCGACCAACGCGAGCAGCAATGTCGCGATACGATAAACCGCAATCGCGCTAGGCTACAATCCGACTTTTATCAAAGTCGGAAAGGTGATGGTACGCATTTCTCCTCCTTCCACGAGGCATCACAATTACGTTTCACCAGGCAACGCCGGTCAACTGCTGTTTGTGTATGAGAAGTCGGTTGGAAACTTTCCCCATGTCAGGACGTTGTAGATGTCGCCACCGGCGCCAGCGTTCTGAGAATGCTATGAAAAGCTAATCATTTGCATATCACAGCATCTTCTTCCTGTCGGTTAGATTTCGCGTCTGTAGCACGTCATCTTCGAGGTGTAGCAATTTTAATGGCCAGTAGTGTATATAAGTGGATCAAAGATGGATGGAGTATCATTCTAGAGACGACACGGACCGCGAATGGGGAAATCCACCGACACAAGTGACTTTGACAAAGCTAATACTGCTATTACGCAGATCCTGTGTAATAGTAACTCGAAAACGGCGTTTCTGGTCGAATGTTCACGTGATACTGCTGTGATCAATTATGGAACATCTATAGAACTAGAGTGAAACCACCACTGGGCGATAAGTGGTTGGCCGTTCACGACTCTTCGCAGGACGTGGGATTTTTAGGCTAGATGGTCTGTAAAGTAGGATAGGTAGCGATCTCTGGCATTTCTACCGAAGGAGCACCATGCTGGTGCAGGCACGAGTGTTTCGCAGCGCACCGTTCATCGTACGTTGTTGGACAAGATTGTCCGCAGCAGGCGACGCCTACGTGAACACGTGTCGGCCCAACGACATCGTCAGTTAGGATTGCGGTGGTCATGGGATATTCGAGATTGGACAGTGGATCAATGGAAATGTGTCGTCTCGTCGGGGGTATCTGGTTTTTGTTACGCCATGTCGATGATCGTCTCCACAAAAGCCGCCATCGGGACTAGCTGAGGCTCAAAACGTGCAGCGCGCCTAGGACGCAGGCTGGTGGTAACAGTATTATGCTATTGGAGACGTTCTCCTGCGCTCGCCTGGGACCTGTGGCCGTAATCGAAAACACGCTGATAGCTGCGGACCTACTGCACCCCTTCGTGCGTTATGTCTTCCTCACCGGCGATGGCATCATCCGGCAGGACAATTGTCGGTGTCTCGAACCCAGACGGTGCTACAGTTGTTTAAGGAGCAAGATAGTGTACTCACGTCGATGTGTTTGCCATGAAATTTGCTTGCTGTGAATCCAGTGAAACTCGTGGGTCGCTATCGTGCGCTGCCACCGCGTACACAAACCAGCGGCCGGCAGCTTAGGGTCTTGTGTATGGACACCTCTTGTGACATTCGCCGAAAAACCTACCAACGAACTGTAGATTCCATGATACGCAGAATTGCTAATGTATTTCGTTCCCAAGATGGACCAACAAGTTATTAACCAGGCGCTCATAATATTTTGGCGCGTCGGTGTAGATGTCTTCATAGTATAAAGCGAGCAATGGTACGGCCTTACGAAACAGAAAGTTCAGCACTTGGAGCAATTAATTTTTTGCGAGTGTTCCAGGTACAATTTTGTACTCCACATTATTCCTGAAGGTAATTAAAATCACGACTATTGGAACTCCTGTCGGCTTCGGTAGTTTGAGTGAGTTCTGATTCAGCTCTTCGACTCAGTTTGCTCTTCTTCTATATCCTCCTAGTCGAACAGAATAATAATGTCTGACTTATGCGGCTTACTCATTTTTGTGAAATTAATAGACCTTTAGCTATTTTTCTGACTGTGAATACTGCTTTACGTGTAGTAAGACGTTTGCAACAGTAGGAGTTCTAGCTGAAAGATAACTTCTTTTGCCCATAAAATTAAAGTATGAGAGAAGACGAGAGTCCTTAAAATGTAATACTATACCAAAAACTAATAAAACTGTTTTAAAGTTGATGTTTAAATATGCAACACTTTTAAAACTTCCTTAGATTACCATTTTAATAAACTAAATCGATGAAAGTATCTTTCGATACGGTATCAGACTCAAACGACATACAATTAAATACCTTATTCTGCGTTAACAACCGTAGACAGAGATGACTTAAGGATTCCTAATCTTTGTTATCACAACGGCTTATCTAATACCAATGAAAGTCACCACAATCAATAAATTGACGTGAAGAACGTTTTAAAATTTCCTTACGATTATGTCTAGACTATGTTTCTGTTAATAATTTATATCGTGCTTTGTATTACCGCAACAGACAATGGAAGTATAGTATTTAGTTTCAAAATCCTTGAAAACTATTTGATATACACATATCTTGCATTTACACTTCAGATCAATACATTGATCATAAATAAACGCCTCAACTTAAGGACGTGGGAAACTATTAGATGATGTAGTTTAAAGTTCATTGAAATGTCTATTTCAACTAATCTTGACAACAACTGTACAATTTACGTAACAGCAAGAAAACCTGATTTGAAGAAATGACACATTATTCTGCGTCTACATCAACACTCGCGAAGCACAGTTAAAGGCGTCACACACGGTTCTTTCGTTTGTACCACGTATTAGGTTTCTTTCCCATTTCAGTCGCATTTGGAACGGTGGGAGAATGACTGATTACATTCTTCTGTGTACGCCTTAATTAGTGTAACCTTTCACCCTTTCTTCAGACCTACGCAAGTTAAAATTGTTTGTTGTTTCCGTGATACTCTGCCGTAAATCAAACAATCCTGTGACCATTTGCCACTTTTGCCCTGGTTAAGACAATAAGTCTGGCCCCATGTGCTACGTAATCGACGCCTAACGCCAGCTTGTGCAGTGGCGATGGTGAGCTGGGTCACATTATTCAACGGTTTCTCAGGGTGTAGAAAATTTTCAAGTTACGTTTGTTGTTGAACTCCGTCAGTTTCGCCGATACTGAAGCACCATTATGTGAAGCAATATTTTTATTTTATTTATTTATTTAATTATTTATTGTTCCGTGGGACCAAATTAAGGAGAAGTCTCCATGGTCATGGAACGAGTCAATACATGAAATTATAACACGATATTAGAAACAGATAAAATGAAATATACAAAAAAAACATATTCAGTTGACAAGTCGTAAGTTTAAATAAAGAAAATCAACAATGTAACACTGGAATTTGCTTAATTTTTTAGCTCTTCCAGGAGCTCCCCGACAGAATAGAAGGAGTGAGCCATGAGGAAACTCTTCAGTTTAGACTTAAAAGATTTTGGGCTACTGCTAAGATTTTTGAGTTCTTGTGGTAGCTTATTGAAAATGGATGCTGCAGAATACTGCCCTCCTTTCTGCACAAGAGTCAAGGAAGTTCATTCCACATGCAGATTGGACTTCTGCCTAGTATTAACTGAGTGAAAGCTGCTAACTCTTGGGAACAGGCTAATATTGCTAACAGCAAACGACATTAAAGAAAATATATACTGTGAGGACGATGTCAGAATTCCCAGACTATTGAATAGGGGTCGACAAGAGGTTCTCGAACTTACACCACATATAGCTCGAACAGCCCGTTTTTGAGCCAAAAATACCCTTTTTGAATCAGAAGAATTACCCCAAAAAATAATACCATACGACATAAGCGTATGAAAATATGCGAAGTAGACTACTTTTCGTGTTGAAGTGTCACTTATTTCAGATACTGTTCTAATGGTAAATAAAGCAGCATTTAGTTTCTGAACAATATCCTGGACATGGGCTTTCCACAACAGCTTACTATCTATCCGAACGCCTAGGAACTTGAACTGTTCCGTCTCGCTTATAATATGCCCATTCTGTCCGATCAAAATATCGGTTCTTGTTGAATTGTGAGTTAGAAACTGTAAAAACTGAGTCTTACTGTGATTTAGCATCAAATTCTTTTCCACAAGCCACAAACTTATTTCATAAACTTCATTATTTGATACTGTTTCAATATTACACACAAGATCCTTCACTACCAAACTGGTGTCATCAGCAAACAGAAATATTTTTGAATGACCTGTAATACTAGAAGGCATATCATTTACATAAATAAGAAACAGCAGTGGCCCCAGCACCGATCCTTGGGGAACGCCCCACTTAACAGTGCCCCATTGGGTCTGAACATCACTACCACTCTCAATATTGCGGAGAATTACTTTCTCCTTTCTGTTCTTAAAGTAAGAGGCGAACCAATTGTAAGCTACTCCCCTTACTCCATAATGGTCCAACTTCTGCAGTAATATTTTGTGGTCAACACAGTGAAAAGCCTTCGTTAAATCAAAGAAAACACCTAGCGTTTGCAACCTTATATTTAATTCGTCCAAAACCTCACGGAGAAAAGAGAACATAGCATTTTCAGTTGATAAACCATATCTAAAACCAAACTGAACATTTGACAGCAAATTATGTGAATTTAAGTGCTCCAGTAACCTTGTATATACAACCTCTCGATAACTTTAGCAAACACCGATAGCATAGAAATAGGTCTATAATTGTCAATATTATCCCTGTCTCCCTTTTTATAAAGTGGCTTCACTACCGAGTACTTTAATCGGTCAGGAAACGGACCACTCCTAAAGGAAAAATTAGAGATATGGCTAAGTACTGGGCTAACATACATGGAAGAAAACTTCAGTATTCTGCTAGATACCCCGTCATATCCATGAGAGTTCTTGGTCTTTAGTGATTTAATTATTAACTCAATCTCCCTCTTGTCAGTATCATGGAGGAGCATTTCAGGTAACAGTCTCGGAACACTTTTTTCTAAGAGCGCTATATGATTCCCTGTTGGGACTAGGTTTCCAGTTAGTTCACCTGCTATGTTCAGAAAGTGATTATTAAATACTGTACATATATGCGACTTATCAGTAACACGGACATTCCCACTGCGCACTGATTCTATATCCTCGACCTGTCTCTGCAGACCAGCCACTTCCTTTACGACTGACCATATGGTTTTAATTTTATCCTGAGACTTAGCTATTCTATCTGCATACCACATACTTTTTGCCTTCCTAATAACAGTTTTAAGCACCTTACAATACTGTTTGTAATGGGCTGCTGCATTTAGATTCTGAGTATTTCTAACGTTTTGATACAATTGCCACTTTGTTCTACAAGATATTTTTATCCCCCTAGTCAACCACCCTGGCTGCCTGTTTGTGCTAGTACCCTGTTTTGAACGTTGTAACGGGAAGCAACTTTCAAAGAGAACGAGAAAAGTCTTGAGAAAAGCATTATATTTATCGTCTACTGTATCAGCGCTAACATCTTGCCACTCTTCTTCCTTGATAAGGTTTACAAAGGTCTATACACCAACTGGATCAGCTTTCCTACACAAAGCTAAATCTATGACATCTACGAAATCTCTGGGCTTTCAAGCAACATTACCTTATATTATTACGTAAGGTGAAGTTGACGGCTAAAGATCGAGACTGAAGGTGACTGCCGCCATGGCCACTAACTCACAAAAAATAAAAAAATCTTACGTGTATGACCATGTTTAATAATCTCACAAAGCAATATTGTGATTTAACTGTAATGTGTACAAATGGATCTAAGCCGAGGAACATTTTGTGTTGTACACTATTCCAACTGTGTATATGGCTCAGAGTTAAATGCCAACTAGAGGCTCGTGGAGAACATTGTCACAATAGAGAGAAGTGACATTTCATATTTAGAACTATATTGAAGATACTGCCATCCTTTCCAGGGAAATTGCGAAATACTTGGATAGAAAAGGCAAATAAAAAGCGGAAGTCAACAATCCAATAATAGGAAACCCCTCTACAGTTAATAAATAATCACTAAATAGTAAAATGGATAAAACATAATTCATATGTGTGTTGTTAGTTCCGTAGTGATTAAACAGCTGCACTCATTTGGCTTTCTGTTTCCACCTACATTAAGAAGCGCAAAGCATTCAGAAGAGCAATGTGCTTTATAACTTGTGTCAATCTGTATTTCAGATAAAACTATAACTATTAACATACCATATAGCGGTGTTCTTCTTATGTCTGATGAATATATCAGGGAACTCTGTACTAAATACAATAAAAAGTAACTGGTATTCAGTGTTACTCTAAATTCTTCCGTTTAGGATGCATGTGTGTTATGAGAACTGTATGTTTCCATGAATGGTGTCAAGGTCCACAATTATTATATCTAATATGTAACTTGATTCTTCTTCTTATGCCTGTTTTGTTAGTGTCAAGGCTGTGACACAAGTAAATACCAGAATGGTCGTCTCAAGATGGCGTGAGCAGGAGGAAGGGTTTTTTAACAGTGTGAGGGTTGTGGACAGTAGGAAAATCCAGGATGGTCGACTCAGGACGGCATGGGGAGGGGTATCTGTTGTGTACTCGCAGCTCTCCGGCAGTTGTGGAATAAGAAGAGCTCAGTTAACAGCAACATTGTCTATGGAGTAAGACAATCATACAGAGATCGATGCCGGCGAGCAGATGGTGTGCGTATACCCTCCAGGCCCCAGTTGCTACCTCACAACAGCAGGCGGCAGCATGTTGGCTCATGGCAGTGCGAGTATGCCAAGGACACCGTTCCTTCAGCGAAGCGCTAGCGCTGGGTGCGGCCTCCCAGATGGAAGAAAAAAAATGACTCTGAGCACTATGGGACTGAACATCTGAGGCTATCAGTCCCCTAGAACTTAGAACTACTTAAACGTGACTAACCTGAGGACATCACACACATCCATGCCCGAGGCAGGAGTCGAACCTGCAACCGTAGTGGTCGCGCAGTTCCAGACTGAAGCGCCCAGAACCGCTCGGCCATACTGGCCGGCCCTGATGGAAGACTGGCGTCATGTGCTGCCAGGTGAGAGGTGGGTGTGATGGACGTCTGGCCATTCCCAGAAGTCTGCCAGGTATGTGTCGACCTGGTGTGCAGGCACCGGTACCAGGACCCATTGCAGATGGACAGAGGAAAAAAAAGAAGAAATATTAGGATTTAGTGTCCTTTCGATAACGAGGTTACTAGATACAGAACACAAGCTCAGATTGGTTTAGCGATAGTGAAGGGAATGAGTGATGCCCTTCCAAAGGCAACCATACCATAATAACCTGGTCAACTTAAGGAAACACAGGGAACCTAAATGTAGATGGACTGATATAAGTTTCAATCGACGTCCTCCTGAATGCTAACAGCTGTACCATCTAACTCGGTCAAATACTCAGAGTCACGCTAGAGGTGGTAACCTCTTCGGACACTACTGGCCATTAAAACTGCTACACCACGAAGATGACGTGCTACAAAAGCGAAATTTATCCAACGGGAAGAAGATGCTGCGATATGAAAATGATTAGCTTTTCAGAGCATTCACACAAGGTTGGCGCCAGTGGCGACACCTACAACATGATAAGGAAAGTTTCCAACCGATTTCTCATACACAAACAGCAGTCGACCGGCTTTCCTGGTGAAACGTTTTATAAGGAGGAGAATAGCGTACCATCACGTTTCCGACTTTGATAAAGGTCGGATTGTAACCTATCGCGATTGCGGTTCATCGTATCGCGACATTGCTGCTCGCGTTGGTCGAGATCCAATGAGTGCTAGCACAATATGGAATTGATGGGTTCAGGAGGGTAACACGGAACGCCGTGCTGGTTCCCAACGGTTTAGTATCACTAGCAGTCCAGATGACAGGCATCTTATCGTCATGGCTCTAAAAGATCGTGCAGCCACGTCTCGATCCCTGAGTCAACAAATGGGGACGTTTGCAAGACAACAACCTTCTGCACGAACAGTTCGACGACGTTTGCAGTAGCATGGACTATCAGCTGCGGTTACCCTTGACGCTGCATCACAGACAGGAGCGCCTGCGATGGTGTACTCAACGACGAACCTGGGTGCACGAATGACAAAAGGTCATTTTTTCGGGGGAATCCAGGTTCTGGTTAGGGCATCATGATGGTCGCATCCGTGTTTGGCGACATCGGGATGAACGCACATCGGAAGCTTGTATTCGTCATCGCCATACTGACGTATCACCCGGCGTGATGGTATGGAGTGCCACTGGTTACGCGTCTCGGTCACCTCTTGATCGCATTGACGGCATTTTGAGCAGCGGACGTTACATTTCAGATGTGTTGTGACCCGTGGCTCTACCCTTCATTCGATCCCTGCGAAATCCTACATTTCAGCAGGATAATGCACGACCGCATGTTGCAGGTCCTGTACAGGCCTTTCTGGATACAGAAAATGTTCGACTGCTGCCCTGGCCAGGATTTTCTCCAGATCTCTCACCAATTGAAAACGTTTGGTCAACGGTGGCCGAGCAACTGGCTCGTCACAATACGCCAGTCACTACTCTTGATGTACTGTGGTATCGTGTTGAAGATGCATGGGCAGCTGTACCTGTACACGCCATCCAAGCTCTGTTTGACTCAATGCCGAGGCGTATCAAGGCCGTTATTACGGCTAGAGGTGGTTGTTCTGGATACTGATTTCTCAGAATCTATGCACCCAAATTGCGTGAAAATGTAATCGCTTGTCAGTTCTAGTATAATATATTTGTCCAATGAATACCCGTTTATCATCTGCATTTATTCTTGGTGTAGCAATGATAATGGGCAGTAGTGTATTTCGAGCCCCACTGCCATCAGTTCTACCACTGGCTTGTAGAGCAGCGGCTAGTGGATCAAGGGGCTAGGGGTAGTAGAAGCTGACTGATCCACTTGGAACCTATGGCTAGCACAGAGTATGTTTGTTTAGGCATCGGCAGTAGTCAAAAACAGGGTACTGGTAGGGCATGAGCAGCATGTACCTATAATTTCCGCAGCCAGCTTTGTTGTGGCAGGGGCCCACATTTGATCACGTATGTGAACAAGGCTGCACATAGTTGGGCCACAGCGTGAGGAAATTCAGTTCGCCACAGTGACTGACTGAGGTCTTGCTCCACGCTGTGCCACCAATATTCAAACCCTGGCAGCAGGATTTCGTAGCCATTTCGCTCGTCTGCCTCTCAACAGGTTGTGAAGTGTGGCTGGAGGCACGTTATCACAATACTCCTTTCCAATCAAGAATATTTACTGCACCAAATCCCAGTCTTCCCGCATGTGAAAGGAGTGGTCTGCATAGAAGACTGCAATGCAGGGACCCTGGCTCAATCCCCAGAACCACCAGGGATTTTTCCTTGGTTAGAAGACTCAGATGGGGTTCACGCAGCCTCAGGCCAGTTGAGAGGCAACATGATTGACAAGTAGTGGCTTCAGGCCAAGAAAACAGACAGCTGCCAGGAGAGCGGTGTGCTGTACTGTGCCCCTCCATACCACATCCAGTGGCACCACTGGCATCAGATGACATGGCGGCTGATCGGTACTTTGGGCCTGCCAACGTTAGTGGATGGAGTTTATGTTTGCTCACCATTGGTTGCTGCTAAACCTGTGAAATACGTGAAGTAAGATAGTATTATTTTCACTCCATTGCGCCATGCACAATTTACACACTGTCTTTTCTTCGTTTTCACTCTATCACATGGTTCATGTAGACTGGTACACTTACAACTGCTCGATCTTAGGGGGTGGACTGGAAGTATGGGGTGCAGATCGTTCTCTGCTGTTCATAGACATACAATATTGGGATTAAGATGGCACCCGAAAACAAAATCGGTTTAACATACCCTCCACTGTTACTTGGTGCGATAATGCTGAACACTTTGGACATCTCTTCCGTGCTAATGCACCTCTTCTGCAGGGTTATAAACTCGTCGAGAGAACTGAATATGGTGGGCTACAAGATAATAGTGAGATATGTCTGGTACCTACCTAACAGTATTCATAGAGAATTACTGTGCAAAAACATAAACACATACATTAGCTTAGAGCAGCAGCCCCTGTTATTGTTGCCAGTAGCCGAAAAGGAGGCCCCAATATGTGTTACATTATACCCTTCAGTAAGATCCTGCAGTTCAAAGCGTTCTGTTCCCCTTGAGAGTCCCTGTTCATAGCATCGCGTATAAACTACAATTGGGTCATAAACTGAGCACACCTGATGAGGCCCTGTCTTCTGTAAACATTGATGGGCTGCGAAAACGTCCCACAGGCAACCTCCTGCACCAGTCCCCCGAGAAACGGCTCTATCTCAGACGTCTCTGTGACAGTTTGGAATACCCAAGAGGAGGTACCACGATCTGTTCTCTTCAGCACTTCCACTGCTCGTCTGCTGGCATGAACGTGTGGTTCTTCCCATCTTTTGTACCAGCAACACTTTTCTTGTCCCAGTATAAACAACTCTTTGCAAGGTCTCCCATCATGCAGAATACAAGTAAACCACGTAACATTAATATCTGCTAGTGGTGCCCATTACTTGTTAATTAGGTGGCACGTGAATTACTTCTTCCTCCAAAGTTCCATCTGAATCCAAAACATGAAAATACTCATCACCCTCTTTTTTTTGTGCCATCACTCTTCTGATTGTTTTGATGCGGCCCACCACGAATTCCTTCCCTGTGCCAACCTCTTCATCTCAGTGTAGCACTTGCAACCTACGTCTTCAATTATTTGCTGGATGTATTCCAATCTCTGTCTTCCTCTACAGTTTGTCCCTCTACAGCCCCCTCTAGTACCACGGAAATCATTTCCTGATGTCTTAACCGATGTCTCATCATCCTGTTTCTTCTCCTTATCAGTGTTTTCCACATATTCCTCTCGATTCTGCGGAGAACCTTCTCATTCCTTACCTTATCAGTCCATCTAATTTTCAGCATTCGCCTGTAGCACCACATTTCAAATGCTTCGAATCTGTTTCCCGCCATACATGTTTCACAATCATACATGCTGTAATCCAGATTTACATTCTCATTGCTCAAATTAAGGCCCATGTTTGGTACTAGTAGACTTCTCTTGGCCAGGAATGCCCCTTTTGCCATTGCTGGTCTGATTTTCATGTCCTCCTCGCTCCGTCCGTCATTAGTCATTTTACTGCCCAGGTAGGAGAATTTCTTAACTTCATCTACTTCGTGGCCATCAATCCTGATGTTAAGTTTATCGCTGTTCTCAATTCTGCTACTTCTCATTACTTTCTTCTTCCTTCGATGTACCCTCAGTCCATATTCTGTACTCGTTAGATTGTTCATTCTATTCAGCAGATCATGTAATTCTTCATCACTTTCACTCCAGATAGCATTGTTATCATCGAATCGTATAGTTGATACCTTTTCACCTTGAATTTTAATTCCACTCCTGAACCTTTCTTGTGTTTCCATTATTGCTTCTTCGATGTACAGATTGAACAGTAGGGTCGAAGACTACATCCCTGTCCTAACCCTTTTTAATCCAAGCACTTGGTGAATTTTATACATAGTGGATGCTGTTGATCTCCGTGACTGTTCCTTTATAGGGAGTAGAAAAATTTTCGCTACCGGTCACAATAAAAGATTATTTATTCCTCACACTACCGGTTTCGGGCTTATGCACATCCCCAGGTGTTTATACATTCATGTACATGTTTATATTGCTGGCGATAGATAAAGATGAAGCAACATTATTATAATTACGCTGTGGAGACAGTTTTCCCACATAGTTGCAATTTTGTTACCATTTTCACGTCGATATTTCAGTCTTATAAAGGTTAGCTGAGAAAGAAAACTGGCGTTCTACGGATCGGAGCGTGAAATGTCAGATCCCTTAATCGAGCAGGTGGGTTAGAAAATTTAAAAAGGGAAATGAATAGGTTAAAGTTAGATATAGTGGGAATTAGTGAAGTTCGGTGGCAGGAGGAACAAGACGTTTTGTCAGGCGAATACAGGGTTGTAAATACAAAGTCAAATAGGGGTAATGCAGGAGTGGATTTAATAATGAATAGGAAAATAGGAATGCGGGTAAGCTACTACAAACATCATAGTGAACGAATTATTGTGGCCAAGATAGATACGAAGCCCACGCCTACTACAGTAGTACAAGTTTATATGCCAACTAGCTCTGCAGATGACGACGAAATTGAAGAAATGTACGATGAAATAAAAGAAATTATTCAGATTGTGAAGGGAGACGAAAATGTAATAGTCATGGGTGACTGGAATTCGGCAGTAGGAAAAGGGAGAGAAGGAAACGTAGTAGGTGAATATGGATTGGGGGTAAGAAATGAAAGAGGTAGCCACCTGGTAGAATTTTGTTCACAGCATAACTTAATCACAGCCAACACTTGGTTCAAGAACCATGAAAGAAGGTTGTGTACATGGAAGAACCCTGGAGATACTAAAAGGTAGCAGATAGATTATATAATGCTAAGACATTTCCAGGGACAGATGTGGACTCTGACCACAATCTATTGGTTATGAAATGTAGATTAAAACTGAAGAACCTGGAAAAAGGTGGCAATTTAAGGAGATGGGACCTGGATAAATTGAAAGAACCAGAGGTTGTACAGAGTTTCAGGGAGAGCATAAGGGAACAGTTGACAAGAATGGGGGAAAGAAATACAGTAAAAGAAGAATGGGTAGCTCTGAGGGATGAAGTAGTGAAGGCAGCAGAGGATCAAGTAGGTAAAACGACGAGGGCTAGTAGAAATCCTTGGGTGACAGAAGAAATGTTGAATTTAATTGATGAAAGAAGAAAATATAAAAATGCAGTAAATGAAGTAGGCAAAAGGGAATACAAACGTCTCAAAAATGAGATCGACAGGAAGTGCAAAATGGCTAAACAGGCATGGCTAGAGGACAAATGTAACGATGTAGAGGCTTATCTCACGAGGGGTGAGATAAATACTGGCTACAGGAAAATTAAAGAGACCTTTGGAGAAAGGACAACCACTTGTATGAATATCAAGAGCTCAGATGGAAACCCAGTTCTAAGCAATGAAGGGAAAGCAGAAAGGTGGAAGGAGTATATAGAGGATCTATACAAGGGCGATGTACTTGAGGGCAATGTTATGGAAATGGAAGAGAATGTAGATGAAGATGAAATGGGAGATATGATACTGCGTGAAGAGTTTGACAGAGCAGTGAAAGACCTAAGTCGAATCAAGGCCTCGGGAGTAGACAACATTCCATTAGAACTACTGACGGCCTTGGGAGAGCCAGTCCTGACAAAACTCTACCATCTGGTGAGCTAGATGTATGAGACAGGCGAAATACCCTCATACTTCAAGAAGAATATAATACTTCCAATCACAAAGAAAGCAAGTGTTGACAGATGTGAAAATTACGAACTGTCAGTTTAACAAGTCACAGCTGCAAAATACTAACACGAATTCTTTATGGACGAATGGAAAAACTGGTAGAAGCCGACATCGGGGAAGATCAGTTAGCATTCCGTAGAAATACAGGAACACGTGAGGCAATACTGACCTTACCACTTATCTTAGAAAAGATTAAGGAAAGGCAGACCTACGTTTCTAGCATTTGTAGACTTAGCGAAAGCTTTTGACAATGTTGATTGGAATACTCTATTTCAAATTCTAAAGGTGGCAAGGGTAAAATACAGGGAGCGAAAGGCTATTTACAACTTGTACAGAAACCAGATGGCAGTTATAAGAGTCGAGGGGCATGAAAGGGAAGCAGTGGTTGGGAAGGGAGTGAGACAGGGTTGTAGCCTCTCCCCGATGTTATTCAATCTGTATATTGAGCAAGAAGTAAAGGAAACAAAAGAAAAATTCGGGGTAGGTATTAACATCCATGGAGAAGAAATAAAAACTTTGAGGTTCGCCGATGAGATTGTAATTCTGTCAGAGACAGCAAAGGACCTGGAAGAGTAGTTGAACGGAATGGACAGTGTCATGAAAGGAGGATATAAGATGAACATCAACAAACGCAAAACGAGGATAATTTAATGTAGTCGAATTAAGTCGGGCGATGCTGAGGGAATTAGATTAGGAAATGAGACACGTAAAGTAGTAAAGGAATTTTGCTATTTGGGTAGCAAAGTAACTGACGATGGTCGAAGCAGAGAAGATATAAAATGTAGGCTGGCAATGGCAAGGAAAGCGTTTCTGAAGAAGAGAAATTTGTTAACATAGAATATAGATTTAAGTGTCAAGAAGACTTTTCTGAAAGTATTCATATGGAGTGTAGCCACGTATGGAAGTGAAACATGGCCGATAAATAGTTTGGACAAGAAGAGAATAGAAGCTTTCGAAATGTTGTGCTACAGAAGAATGCTGATGAATAGATGGGTAGATCACGTAACTAATGAGGAGGTATTGAATAGAATTGGGGAGAAGAGGAGTTTGTGGCACAACTTCACGAGAAGAAGGGACCGGTTGGTAGGACATGTTCTGAGGCATCAAGGCATCACAAATTTAGTATTGGAGGGCAGCGTGGAGGGTAAAAATCGTAGAGGGAGACCAAGAGATGAATACACTAAGCAGATTCAGAAGGATGTAGGTTCCAGTAAGTACTGGGAGATGAAGAAACTTGCACAGGATAGGGTAGCATGGAGAGCTGCATCAAATCAGTCTCAGGACTGAAGACCACAACAACAACAACAAAGTTTAGCTGCATATTTCACTATTACTGCTCGAACGCAGGGGATGGACTGGAAGTATGGGGTGCAGATCGTTCTCTGCTGTTGATAGACATGAAACATGCAAGCGTGGAGTGGGATTAAGATGGCACCCGAAAAAGAAATATATACAGACATGTAGGCTATACATTTGACATTGTCGACCGATTTTTCAGGTCGACAAATCGTATGAACGTGTCTTGATTTTTCTTTTGTCCTCCTTCCATTATCAACCGCAACGTCAGTGGTGCCTCTTTCGTGCCTCTACTCTTTGTTAAGCCAAACTGATCGTCACCTAGCACATCCTTGTTTTCTTTTCCATTCTTCTGTATATTATTTTTGTCAGCAGCTTGGATGCAAGAGCTGTTGTGCGATAATTCTCGCACTTGTCAACTCTCGCAGTCTTCGGAATTTTGTGGATGATACTTTTCCGAATGTCAGACGGTATCTCTCCAGATTCATATATTCTACACACCAGCCTGATTAGTCGTTTTATTGCCACTTCTGCCAATGATTTTAGAAACTCTGATGGAATATTATCTATCCCTTCTGCCCTATTTTATCTTAAGTCTTCAAAAGCTCTTTTGGATGATACAAATACTGGATCGCCTATCTCTTCTAAATCGACTCCTGTATCTTCTTCTACTGCATCAGTCCAAACTTCCCCCTCATAGAGGCCCTCAGTGTATTCTTTCCACCTGCTCGCTTTCTCCTTTGCACTTAACAGTGGAATTCCCATTGCACTATTAATGTTACCACGCTTGCTTTTAATGTCACCGAAGATTGTCTTGACCTTCCTGTATACTAAGTCTGTCCTTCCGACAAACATTTCTTTTTCGATATCTTCATATTCCTCATGCAGCTATTTCGTCTTAGCTTCCCGGCACTTCCTATTTATTTCATTCCTCAGCGACTTTTATTTCTGTATTTCCTGCGTTTCTCGGACCATTTTTATTCTTCCTCCTTTCATCGATCAACTGAAGTATTTCTTTTGTTATCCATGGTTTCTTCGTAGTTACCTTCTTTATACCAATGATTTTCGTTATAACTTCAATGTTGGCCTTTTTTAGAGATGTCAATTCCTTTTCAAATGTACTGTCTACTGAACTATTCCTTTCTGCTGTATCTACAACCTTAGAGAACTTCAACGTGCCGGCCGGAGTGGCCGTGCGGTTCTAGGCGCTACAGTCTGGAACCGGGCGACCGCTACGGTCGCAGGTTCGAATCTTGCCTCGGGCATGGATGTGTGTGATGTCCTTAGGTTAGTTAGGTTTAATTAGTTCTAAGTTCTAGGCGAATGATGACCTCAGAAGTTAAGTCGCATAGTGCTCAGAGCCATTTGAACCATTTGAACCTACTTCAAACTATCTTGTCAGTCCTTAGTACTTCCTCATCCCACTTTTTTGCGTATTGATTCTTCCTGACTATTGTCTTAAACTTCAGTCTACTCTTCATAACTACTACATTGTGATCTGTATCTACTCGTATATCTGCTCCTCGGTACGACTTACACTCCAGCACCTGATTTCGAAATCTCTGTCTGACCACGATGTAATCTAACTGAAATCTTCCGGAAATACCCGGTATTTTCCAAGAGTACCTCGTTCTTTTGTTATTCTTGAACACAGTATTCGCTATTACTAGCTGAAATTTGTTACAGAACTCAATTAGTCGTCTTCCTCTCTCATTCCTGGTCCCAAGCCAATATTCTTCTGTAACCTGACCTGGTTCTCCTTCCCCTACCACTGCATTCCAGTCCCCCGTGACTACTAGTTTTTCATCTTTCCCTTCTGCTGGATGTATGTTCACATTAACATCACCCACTGTCCTATATAACTTTCAGGTAACTTCGTATTCCAATGTCCTATCCATTGCTGATATTTGATACGCTTTGTATTGGCTTTGTGTACCAGACACCACATCTTTCATAAGGTTCTTGCAGAATTCTGTACTGTCTCTTCATTGTTCCCCATTGTTACCTCTAATAGTGATGGGAGTCTCTGGCCATATGGTATGTACAGGGTGTTTCAAAAATGACCGGTATATTTGAAACGGCAATAAAAACTAAACGAGCAGCGATAGAAATACACCGTTTGTTGCAATATGCTTGGGACAACAGTACATTTTCAGGCGGACAAACTTTCGAAATTGCAGTAGTTACAATTTTCAACAACAGATGGCGCTGCAAGTGATGTGAAAGATATAGAAGACAACGCAGTCTGTGGGTGCGCCATTCTGTGCGTCGTCTTTCTGCTGTAAGCGTGTGCTGTTCACAACGTGCAAGTGTGCTGTGGACAAAATGGTTTATTCCTTAGAACAGAGGATTTTTCTGGTGTTGGAATTCCACCGCCTAGAACACAGTGTTGTTGCAACAAGACGAAGTTTTCAACGGAGGTTTAATGTAACCAAAGGACCGAAAAGCGATACACTAAAGGATCTGTTTGAAAAATTTCAACAGACTGGGAACGTGACTGATGAACGTGCTGGAAAGGTAGGGCGACCGCGTACGGCAACCACAGAGGGCAACGCGCAGCTAGTGCAGCAGGTGATCCAACAGTGGCCTCGGGTTTCCATTCGCCGTGTTGCAGCTGCGGTCCAAATGACGCCAACGTCCACGTATCGTCTCATGCGCCAGAGTTTACACCTCTATCCATACAAAATTCAAATGCGGCAACCCCTCAGCGCCGCTACCATTGCTGCACGAGAGACATTCGCTAACGATATAGTGCACAGGATTGATGACGGCGGTATGCATGTGGGTAGCATTTGGTTTACTGACGAAGCTTATTTTTACCTGGACGACTTCGTCAATAAACAGAACTGGCGCATATGGGGAACCGAAAAGCCCCATGTTGGCGTCCCATCGTCCCTGCATCCTTAAAAAGTACATTCTTCGTGGATTTGCGGCGGTACAAACTGCCTTAGACGACACTGCGAACACCTCGTGGTTTATGCAAGATGGTGCCCGGCCACATCGCACGGCCGACGTCTTTAATTTCATGAATGAATATTTCGATGATCGTGTGATTTCTTTGGGCTATCCAAAACATACAGGAGGCGGCGTGGATTGGCCTCCCTATTCGCCAGACATGAACCCCTGTGACTTCTTTCTGTGGGGACACTTGAAAGACCAGGTGTACCGCCAGAATCCAGAAACAATTGAACAGCTGAAGCAGTACATCTCATCTGCATGTGAAGCCATTCCGCCAGACACGTTGTCAAAGGTTTCGGGTAATTTCATTCAGAGACTATGCCATATTATTGCTACGCATGGTGGATATGTGGAAAATATCGTACTATAGAGTTTCCCAGACCGCAGCGCCATCTGTTGTTGACAATTGTAACTACTGTAATTTCGAAAGTTTGTCTGCCTGAAAATGTACTGTTGTCCCAAGCATATTGCAACAAACGGTGTATTTCTATCGCTCCTCGTTTAGTTTTTATTGCCGTTTCAAATGTACCGGTCATTTTTGACACACGCTGTATATGGTGATTGGCACAAACTACCGTTAACCTTACATATGGTAACCATGAATACAAATAGTTACAATGACTATTTACACAATGACTTAACATCTCCCTTAATGTTTAATAACCTCACTCTATTCTCCTATTCACATATGGATGCAATGCACTTGGCCTTAAAGTACAGAAATGTAACAAAAGACAAAGCTATTTCACTAACTCTGACATTAAATTGATGAACTGATCCATTATCAGTGTCTCTGGAACTCTAAACTTCAACAACCAATTATTTACCATGGCCTGAGACTCTTTGTCCACTTGTTAATTTGTGATAGCTACCATGTCCCCACATAGTACTGCTGCTTCGCACTTGAATTCCTCTTCTTGAGGATGTTAAGGAGGAGTCTGTTGTCGTCGGACATTTACTCACCTATGGGTTAAAGTTTTCTGGGACGTTTAGGAATAACTGGCACAGTAATGCGTAGTGGGTACTAATGATTGCCGGTCGAGGACAGGCGGTAGCATACATAAGTAACAGCGATGCGTTGGCTAGGGGCCTTTACTTGACTGGCCCTGTTGACACCTGGGACTGCCAGTCAACGACTGACATGGCGAATTGTTGATGATGGTGATGGGTGCCGGGCGCGGTAAGGAGGAGAGTCCTTCTAAATCCTACTGGCTTCTGGGTACATTTTCTTATCGTTTCTCTTCTTCTTGTATGTGTGTGCTTGTGACACTTGAGGATCTGTCACATCCTCCCAGCTGGCGGCTTCGGCGGTCCTCGTCCCTTGTTCTCTGCTTGCGTTCTCGGCTTGTAGATGCGACGAGAACTTCGCACTCGATAGGTGTGAGAGGAGTGCGGGCGTTGTAGGACCTAAGAGTGTCCAAGTGAATGGACACTATCTTCTGCAGCTGCGTCTTGGAGAGGGGGCAAGGGGCCTCCTCCATTATCACCTGGGTTGCCTTGTTCTTCGCCGCGACGATTGTCTGTGCGGCTGCGTCTTGCGTTTCCATCCTCGTGGCTTCCTGCATTACTACCCACGGGGGCGGCAGTCTGCGTGTCAGCGTCCTTCTTCTGTGGTGGCTGGGGCTGGCTGGCCAGTGCATCATGGAGACTGTGCACCAGCTGCCGAGCCTCGGCTATTTCGGCTCGGAGTGTTGCCCTCTCTTCCGCCATTGCGGGTTTGGGGGCAGCAATTTCTTCGTCGGCGGCGGCGCGGACCCTGGCGCACGCCTCGCTTACTGCGTCCGGTGGGACAGGCACGTCATTGGCCACCGCGGATCCGCCAAAGGCGGGGGTCGCAAGAACTGTATCCGCCTTCTTGGTGGTCTTGTGTCTCCATCTAGCTTTATCACCGCGACTCCAGCTCTTTATGTAGCTGCAGCCGCGGTAATTCGCCGCATGAGCGCCGCCACAATTGGCGCAGCAGCGTGTGGCGTCCTTCTTGGTGCAGTGGCGCGAATCGTGTGCTTGCTCACACCGAAGGCACGCCACCGGTTTACGACAATACTTGGCAACATGGCCAAGTTTTAGGCAGCGATAGCACTGCTCCTTCCGCTCCCCCGTCTTCTTGCATCCCCCGTCTTCTGATGCACCGAGCACGAGGCCCAGCAATTGCAGCAGGGTGGCGGCTTTGCCTTCCTTTCCGCGTCGTCCATACATGCTGAGGAGCTAGCACTTACCGTGCAGCGATCAGCTCACTTCCGCAGCCTGAGTGAGAGTGTCGTCGGTATGCCGTGCTGCTGCTCTCATCTTGCACTTTCCCCTCTTTGGGGAAGTGTGAGGAGGAGTTTGTAGCTTTTCGGCTTTTACTCCCGTGTGTACGTGTGTGTATGATTTTTTTGGTGTCTGTGATATGTGATGACTGTTCTGTTGGTGTCTGGTATTTGCCTGAGGTTGGCGAGATTTTTGGTGTTATATGGGTAAGAGCAGGATTTGGGATTGGATATTGGGATTTTCTCTTCGACTTAATGGTCGAAAATCGTCATGGGGCGCTTGTGCTTGTCGCAGGACGTGTCATACCGACCTAGGGAGTGGATGAGGGCGTTTCCTGATCTGGAAGAACCCTCATAGAAGGCCCTTGCCAGATCTTGGAAACGCTCTCTCAGGAGTGGGATTTCGGCTGCGGCGTGCAGATCGTCTGTAGGGAATCCAAGAGGTAAATGCAGTGGCCTCCTGAGGGCGCGGTTCTACAGCCTCTGGAGTTTGTCCAGGTGCTGCTTTAGCGTGAATCCCCAGGCAGGGCACGCATATTCCATTACTGGCCGGATCAGGGCCTGGTACACATTTACTGCTACTGGGCAGGGGAAGGGAGCTGGTTGAGTTCAGGATAGGGTATAGGATGGACATTCTGGCGCAGACCTTCCTGTGGACCTTGTCTATGTGGGGTTTCCACGTAAGACGAGAGTCCAAGGTTACGCCAAGGTGCTTGGCGGTTCTACGCCAGGGGAGTTGGGTTCCGTTTAGGTGAAGGTGGAGTGCTCAAGTGTGCGTACTGTTATTTTGATTTTATCACCACCAGCAGGTTTTGCCTGGAAATTTCCTCCCCCGATTTCTGTTTTTAACATCTCAAAGAGTTCCTCATAATTCTGAGTAAACTCTGTGACGATCAGAGGGAGGTGGTGGGTGACCTAATTTTGTGTTTGTGATGTTGTGTCATGTGGTGTCTCTGGCTCATCAGCCATCTCCTGAAACCTGTTCGGGGTGGGTTCCACTCCCCGAGCAGCCGGAAGCCTCGGCTGGCGAAAGGTTTTCTTTGCCAGCACGAAACCGTCTGAGTCTTGCCCGGTTACGTGGTTCCCTTCCAGTACGGTTGTTTCCTGGTCCTCTCTCAGGGCGACGACAGGTGCTGTCGGGGGCGCAGGTTCCTCACAGGGTGATGGAGTGGTTGGAGTGGGGGTGTTGGAGTGCTTCTTTCTCTCATAGTGCTTCTCCTTCCTGTTTTTCCTTGCACGCCGCTGTTTGGATGAGGTGGACTTAAGTGGGGGGGATTTGAGGAACTGGGATCGGGTAGAGGGTTAGGTAGCAGTTGTGGGTTTGGGAAGGATTTTAGTCGGTTGACTGGACTTCTGCCTGCCATGCCATTTAGGTTGAAGATGTGTTCGGCAAGTCAGTCACAGCCGTTAGCAAGGAGGAGAGAGCTGAGGAGAGGGGAGGGAGGGGGGATCGCAAATACCGACAATTTGTTTGTTTGTGTAATGTGTTTACTTGCCATGTCAGGAGCGGAAAGGGGGCTTGCTACCAGGTGATTGTCAGTTGCAACTTTTTTTGTCACCATTGGGTTTTCCGGTTGCATTGCTGACCCTAATAGAACGACAGCAGACGCGGAATTCTGTATGGGGGCGGCGGAAAACCTTTCCGTGGTTCAGCGGCCTGCTTCCAGGTCCTGGCCTACTTTTTCTCTGTTTTCATGGGGGGGTGGGGGGGGGGGGGCACAGACCAACTCTGCGGCAGCCAAAGCGCTCGAAACGGCCGGCGGCGCTGCCCGCGGCAACAAGAAAACGCGCCTCTTGTCGTAGAAGACACGACAATTCTGCCAGGCGACGCCATGCAAATTGTCCCAAGTGCCGTTTGTGCTGAGACCTCATCGCAAGTGCCCGCCAGTGTCTTAATAAAAACAGAGCCGCAAAACACTTCTGTTTGTACTCCCGTGCAAGCGGGAGCCTATGGCTCACAGTGCGTTAGCTAGAGGAGCGATGCTGTACCCTTGAGGTATGCTGTATGTTCTGCATAAATCAGAAGAAGCCGAAGCAAAACGTGTTGCGTTTCTGCCGTTTGATGGACCGCCGACAGCCAAGATTGCAAGAATAATAAAGAAGCACGAAATAACGACCATCTTTCGCGCACCGCAAAAAGTTAAAGACCAGCCAGGATTGCAGATGCCAGGCATTTACAGTATTGAGTGTGAATGTGGGATGGAATATGTCGGACAGACACAGCGGTGTATCTCACAGCGCTGTACTGAGCACATCAGGAACGTACAACTAGGACAGAGGAGGGACACATCTTCGAATTCGAAAAAACGAAGAAGCTGTGAAGCAACAACGGTTTCTGGGACTCGATCTTCAAAGAGGCAGTGGAGATACGTCTGCACAATAATTTAGTAAACAGGGATAGCGGTTTTCAGCTCAGTGCAGCGTGGAATCCCGCAATTGACAAAATACGTCAGGACCGCTCTGATCTGAAGGCAGCGGCATCTGCAGACAGAGTGGTCAGCCACCGGGTCTGGACGCCAGGCAGCGCCGCGGCCCCCCACTACCATCGTCGCGGTGATTGGCCGGCCTACAGAAGCGGACAACGGCCAAGCAGCTGTATAGATACGCAGAACACAGAATTCCAGTTCCTCAAATCCCCCCCCCCCCCCCACTCAAGAGCACGTCCACGAAGTAGTGGCATGCAAAGAAGGATAGGAAAGAGAAACATAAAAAGATAGCAGGAATCCTACCCCACGAACCCAAATCCCCCCCTACCCTGCGGAGCCCATAGTTCCTGAGCCACCATTAGCGCCTGTCCTCGCCCTGGAAGGGAACCAGGAAACCGCTACGCTGGAAGGGAACCAGGAAACTGGTGAGGATTCAGAGGGCTTTGTGCTGGCGAGAAAAACTTTCACCAGCCGAGACTTGCACCTGCTCGTGGAATGGAACCCACCCCGAACAGGTTTCAGGTCGTGGCTGATGTGTCGGACGAAACACAAGAAACAACAGCACAGAATCACACAACACACCGCCTCCCACCGATCGTCGCGGAGTTTCCCTGCAACTACGAGGAACTCCACGACATGATCAAAACACAGCTCAAAGCGGACAACGTTACAGCAAAACCAACAGGGAGGGGGGGGGGGGGGGGGGGGGAGGGAACAAAATAAAGATCACTCTATGCAACATAGAAAACTACAACACCATTAAAGTGGCCGTCACAGACAAAAATATGCACCATTATACGTTCTCCACCACCAAGACAAGAAACCAAAGCAATGTCATTAGGGACCTCCTCAGACGGCTCTCGGCCCAGGCAGTCAAGACAGACATGACAGCCCAGTGATTTGTAGTCAAAACAGCAGTGCAGATGGGTAAAAATCTGGCAGGGAGTAAGTGGCCTCTATTCCAGGTTACTCTGTCGGACATACTGCAGAACAGGAGAGAGATAAAAGCTGTTCTGGCAGTCCCTGTCACCACAGAGCCGCTCCGCCGCAAGAACAAGGTGGTGCAGTGCTTCAGGTTTCAGGGACTGGGTGACTTGCTGCCCACTGCCAGATGCCTGTGCGCTGAAGAAAATGCGCGGAACCCCTACGACACTAGGACTTGCACAGTAAAACACATGGACCCACAGGTAAGGTGCGCGCTGTGTGGGAAAAACCACACGGCAGGGTATCGAGGCTGTGAGGTCCACAAAACCCACACAGAAGGCCGCCTCCCCCCCCCCCCCCCCCCACACGAAAACAAGACACAGCCGCCCCATCGGACCACACAGAGAGAGCAAAACAGGAGGACACACACAGACAGAACTTGGATAAAACCAAGGCCTGGCACTCCAAGGGCAACATAGGCAGAAGTGGTCTCTCCACCAAAGAGCCACGGAAACGTCGAGAAAACGGCGCAAGCCCTGTCACCGCGACACCAGACACACTCACAGGAAGCGGGAAAAACACGACGACGACCAGGTGCACCAAGACAGAGGAGGCTCCAGAGAACCCCAGACACACTCCATCCCCTCAGATGAACTGTTAGGCAGCATGGTCCAGACCATGAACCTCGTCATGGAAATGATGAAGGAATCCAGGGAGGCCCAGAGCCAGAACACTCAGATCCTCGTTGCCCTTTAGGCAACAGTCCAGCAGTCACTCCCCTCTGCGACTTCCTCAGTAGTTTCAAAACACCATCATGGATAGACGACCAAATATCCAAGGCCTGATAATATGCGTCTTTAATGCAGATGGCATTGTTAATCAAGAGGTCGCGGTCAGAAAACTCATGAAGGAGTTCTCCATCGACATCTGCATCTACATCCATACTGTGCAAGCCTCCTGACGGTGAGTGGCAGAGGATACCTTGAGTACCTCTATCGGTTCTCCCTTCTATTCCAGTCTCGTAATGTTCGTGGAAAGAAGGATTGTCGGTATGCTTTTGTGTGGGCTCTAATCTCTCTGATTTTATCATCATGGTCACTACTCGAGATATACGTTGGACGGAGCAATATACTGCTTGGCTCTTCGTTGATGGTATGTTCTCGAAACTTCAACAAAAGCCTGTACCGAGCTACTGTGGATCTCTCCTGCAGACTCTTCCACTGGAGTTTATCTATCATTTCCGTAACGCTTTCGCGATTACTAAATGATTCTGTAACAAAGCGCGTTGCACTCCGTTGGATCTTTTCTATCTCTTCTATCAACCCTATCTGGTACAGATCCCACACTGCTGAGCAGTATTCAAGCAGTGGGCGAACAAGCGTACTGTAACCTACTTCCTTTGTTTTCGGATTGTATTTCCTTAGGATCCTTCCAATGAATATCAGTCTGGTATCTGCTTTACCGAAGATCAACGTTATATGATCATTCCATTTTAAATCACTCCTAATGCGTACTCCCAGATAATTTATGGAATTAATTGCTTCCAGTTGCTGACCTGCTATATTGTAGCTAAATGATAAGGGATCTATCTTTCTATGTATTCGCAGCACATTGCACTTGTCTACATTGAGATTCAATTGCCATTCCCTCCACCATGCGTCAATTCGCTGCAGATCCTCCCGCATTTCAGTACAATTTTCCAATGTTACAACCTCTCGATATATTACAGCATCATCTGCAAAAAGCCTCAGTGAACTTCCGATGTAATCCACCAGGTCATTTATGTATGTTGTGAATAGGAAAGGACGCACGACACTCCACTGCGGCACACCTGAAATCACTCTTACTTCGGAAAACTTCTCTCCATTGAGAATGACATGCTGCGTTCTATTACCCAGGAACTCTTCAATCCAATCACACAATTGGTCTGATAGTCCGTACGCTCTTACTTTGTTCATTAAACGACTGTGGAGAACAGTATCGCTCGCCTAGAGGAAGTCAAGAAACACGGCATCTACCTGTGAACCTGTTTCTATGGCCCTTTGAGTCTCGTGCATGATGCACCTAAAACGGGGAATAAAAGCGACATTCCCAACTACAGTAGCTACTGTAAACACGGGCCAACCCAAGGTGGAGGAGTGGCCATATACATCAAAAGAGGGATCCCCACCACCAGGTATTCTTACCAGCTACCAATAAAATCGAAGGAGTGGTGGTGGAATTAACCGACTCCCACACGACGAGCTAGACGAGGGAGACATAGCTGCTCTAGGGCAAATTGAAGGCAAACTCATAATATGAGGCGACTTAAATGCCAAACGCCCAGGTTGGAACTCTAGAGTAACCTCCAGAGCAGGCTCCAAGCTGCAACGACTAGCGCATAACCACCACTTCACAAAAAAAAAAGAAGAAATGGAGGTACGTACGATGTGTTAGACATAGGATTCACTAGGAGGATCGCGGGGTTTGTGGCTCCAAGGACGATCACCAGAATGTCCTCCAACCACAAACCAGCTATTCTAGAAGTCGATTTGTGAGAATGGGTAGCACTTCCACGGTACCAGACGTCTTACAAATGCACAGACTGGGAGCGATACCAAGAAACTGTCGCCTCTGATATCGCTCGCTCTTCGGTACCTACTGCCGAAACAGTAGAACAAGCGCTACAAGACCTAACAGGCACCAATTTGCAGGCAGCGGAAGATGCCGCTCCCCCACAAAGAGACGCCCTGCCCCCACAAGTACAACTCCCGGAGCATTTGCTAGCTCAAGTTCGACATAAGAACAGAGTGGCAAAAAAGTGGAAGATCACCAGAAATCAGGCCACCAGGAGGCTGCTCAATCGTCTACAGAGAGAACTGAAGGTAGCGCTCAATGAGCACAGAAACCAGCAATGGCAAAACCGCCTCACAGCTCTCAAAGGAGACGATCATACACTATGGCAAACAACCAAGCAGTTCACAAAAAGACGTGCTGGGATGCCACCACTGCACGGCGAGCGGGGACTGGTCTACAGCCCCGACTCCTTCGAGAAGCAGTTTAAAGCGGCAGAACCCCAGGATGAAGAGCACGAAGAGGTAGTCAGTCGTCAACTGGCTGTCTTCCTCTACGCTGAGGAGGACCCAGAGGACGAACCCATACTTCTTGCCCCTGAAGACGTGGCAAGAGTAATTAGGTCCCTCCCCACAAAAAAGGCGCCAGGGCACGACAGTGTCACAAACCAGTTAGTCAAATAACTCCCACCCACAGCGATCACACACCTCTCGAACGTCCTCAACGAAATTACTCGATCCCGCGAGTTCCCAGCTTGCTGGAAACATGCAAAAGTGGTCGCGATACACAAACCAGGGAACGACCCTCTATTCCCGCAGCACTACAGGCCGATTAGCCTCTTGCCAACTCTCAGCAAGATCTATGAGCTCCTTCTGCTAAGACCCATATAAGAACATATTACCAGAGAGCAAATTCTGCCGGATTTCCAATTCGGGTTCCGGCAGAACAACTCTGCCTCACAACAGGTCATGAGAATGGTTGAAGCAGCCACGGAGGGCTTCAACCACAGAGGCTACTGCGGGATAGTGCTACTAGACGTAGCCAATGCCTTCGACTCAGTATGGCATAAAGGGCTATTATATAAGTTATACATACAGAGGTTGACAGGGAGTGTAGTCAGGTTATTCCAAAACTGCCTCACGAATAGAACCTTCTCTGTCAAGGTAGAAACAGCCACCTCCACCAAAAGGCGTATTCATGCTGGGGTACCACAGGTATCGGTCCTGGGGCCCTTTTTGTACAGTCTGTTCACTGCAGTCCCTCTCACGGTCCACCTGGTGCACACCGCACAGTATGGTGACAACACCGCCTTTTACACTCGTAATGTGAATAAGGACCTCGTCATTCATAGGCTACAAAGGGGTTTAGACGACACAGAAACCTGGGCCTGTCGCTGTCACATCATCACCAATCCCTAAAAGACACAGGCTGTGCTGATCATGCAGGGACTCGGGAGGCGTCGACTCTCTCAGCGCACCCCCCCCCCCCCTCCCTCCGCCCCCTTTCACCTGCACCTACATGCAACCCGACTCCCCTGCCGCAGATTTGCCAAGTACCTCGGCGTAGCCTTGGACTCAAGACTAACTTGGAAACCCCACATAGACGAGATCCACAGGAAGGTCCCCTCCAGAATGTCCATCCTATACCCTGTCGTCAATGCAACCACATCCCTTCCCTGCTGTATAGGACTAAATGTCTATCAAGGCCTTATACGGCCAGTAATGGAGCATGCATGCCCCGTCTGGCGATACGCTGTGAAGCAGCATCTGGACAAACTCCAGAGGTTGCTTAACCACGCCCTCAAGTGGGCACTGCATCTACCTAAGGGATTCCCCACCGACGATCTACACGCCGCTGCCGAAATACCCCTCCGCAAAGAAAGTTTTCAAGTTCTGGCAAGGGCTTTCCACAAGAGATCTTCCATATCTGGAAATAACCTCATTCACTCCTTAGGTCGGTATGACATGTCCCGTGATAAACACAAATGCCCTATGACGATCTTGGAAGACTAAGTCGAAGAAAAAAATCAGAAAATCTACAAGTCCTAATACCAATCCTTAATCCTTAAAATACCCAACATTTCGCCAACCTCAAGCTAGTACAAGACACCATCAGAACACCACCACAATACACAGACAGCAAAAACAATCAAAGATAATCACACACACATAACACACATTGTGGAGCAAAAACCAACAGGCTTAAACTCCTCCATACACTTCCCCATTCACGGGAAATTAAAACGTGTGAGAGAGAGCAGCATCCCGACACTTCGCCAGAATATGATGGGTACGAAACTCTTCCAAACGTTGGGACAAGACGACGCCACCACTCGGCTAATAACCCCACCACTCGGCTAATAACCCGAGAAGAATCCATCAAAAGACCCACAAGGGTTAAACTGAAACTCTAGCAACAACTATGAAACTTCCTGGCAGAGTAGTACTGCGTGTCAGACGAAGGCTGGAATTCCGTACCTTTGCCTTTCGCAGGCAAGTCAGTAGAGCACTTGCCCGCAAAAAATAAAGGTCCTGAGTTCCAGTCTCTGTCTGATACACTGTTTTAATCTGCCAGGAAGTTTCATATCAGCGCACACTCTACTGAAGAGTGAAGGTTTTATTCTGTAACATCTCCTACAGTGCTAATTTTTCCGTTCCTTCCAAGTGTTTGCCTTTCTCTTGTAATACAGTTAAACTCGTGACTCGCCTAAGGTTAGGGTCCGAATTTAGCCTACCCATACCATGTTACTCCCAAATCTCCTGGACAAGTCCATGTCGTTTTCCTCAAGTGTATTTATTGCAATGGGCACTGGCTGCTCACCGTCTACCTCCTCTACGTGTACAACACTCCTTCATGGATAACACCACGCTTTATCCCATTGATTACACTCTTTCAGTGTCAAAACTACTTATAACATGTGTTACCCAACAAATCAGTCCCTATGCTTTCCCACAATAGTTTTCCAGTATCTTGCAGTACTTCACTACACAAACTAATCCTTAGTTGCCTTCCATACTGCGTAATTCGTATACCTTTAGCGATGCACAAACCTTCCAGCAGCATGACACTGAAAATTGTTTCCCCTACATGATGTGCTGTCCTTTCAAGATTCACTATAGGTTGTCCTAGGTCAATTTCAGTACGGTGTTCATTTACGCAACCTAACCCTACCGTATCATAGTAACCATCGTGTATATGAGTCCAATCATTCCTGGTAACCCTTGGTCCCTACCTGATAATCCAATATCGCCAAAGCGAATCCAAGCCTCTATCAACATCTCGACGTAACTTACATCATGGTGGTTCAAATGGTTCTAAGAACGATGGGACTTAACATCTGAGGTCATCAGTCTCCTAGACCCAGAACTACTTAAACCTAGCTAACCTAAGGACATCACACACATCCATGGCCGAGGCAGGATTCGAACGTGCGACCATAGCAGGAGCGCGGTTCCAGACTGAAGCGCCTAGAGCCACTCGGCCACGGCGGTTGGCCATCATGGTGGGCTTAACCGCTTCTTTTCTATGAATTCCTAACTTCCCAGACATATGTCCAATAACTTCTGTTCTATTTGGTCCAGTAATTCAGTTAAGACAGCTTCCAGCTATGCACACGTTTTAGTTGTGCTGAAATGCACTGGAGGCGCTGCTTGGCGGCCCTGCAGTTCCCATTGGCATGTAACAGCAGTTTACCATTCCATTCCGTGCCTTTGTATCACGCCCCCTACTCTGACTACGAACTCGTCCGCAGTGCCCCATTCTTCCACAATTCCTACACTGCACCTGTCGGCAACCACGCTATACGAGGCCTGACTCAACGTATTTAGAACATCTGACGTCAGCGGTAAGAAACCCCTTGTTATCGCGCACTTAGCTCACTGGAGGAGAAACTACAGTAACAGTAGGGGCAGCTAGGACAGTGCTGACATAATCCATGAAGACGTCTCCTCTCTTAATACATCAAACTCATCATGCAAGTCACTTGTAACTGGCAGCATTTGTGTCACACGCCCTAGCAAAGGCTTAAATGCTTCCATGCTGGTAACCCTCCATATGTCTGGTTTGCTCATCGTAAATACGACAGGAAAAGGACGTAACAGCAATAACAATATTCCATCCTTCATTATAAAACTTCTGGTCCTTACTCCCGAGCGTTAACCACATGAATGCCTTACATTCCCTGACTTAATGCTCTGGCCTTCAGATTACCACCGAAGATTGGGTTCATGGAGCAATTTTGTCCAACTAATTACACTTCCCACACCTAACTTGGCGAAAACCAAGGTCAGTTTCTTTAGCTTGACCATAAAGTCACTTAAGTCGCTGACTGGGTGCACCTTCACAAGTCTCACCTCACACTCAACCGTCCAATCCATGTTATTAGACACTTTCCACAGAATAGCACGGGAAAAGTCACAGATCACGTTGAGATGACGATGCTGGTTGCTGTTCAGCAGTGGTGCATGTCGTAACTGGCGTTCTTCTGCCACCAAGTGTGAGAGAGTCAGAGGTGCAGGTGCTGTCAAATGCCAGGACGTTTGTCTCAGTGTGGCGCTGTGTGATCCCGGCTCCTTTGTTGTCACGACATCAGCAGGGCTCAGTTAGCAATAACACTCTTTATTTGGTAAGACGCCGATGCAGAGATTGATGGCAGCGACTCACTGGTGTGCGTAGATCTCCAAGCAGCAGTTGCTACCTGGGCAAATCTCGCACCAGTTGGAAGTGTGAGTATGCACGGAGGCTGGGTACTGCCCGAGTGAAGTGGCAGCGGTGCAGGACTGACGTCACATGTACAGCGGACAGCAGCTGCACGTGCTGGGAAGCCGGTTTCTCCCAGTTGTCAGCGAGGCGCGTGTATGACTGCTAGAAGACGTCCAGAGACTAGATCATGTCGCCCTAGACGTGATCCCCTCTTGCTGGCATTGGCTAGAGCCCCACTATCATCAGGTCTACCGGCAGTCTTAATTGCGATAGGCCCTTGAATTCGGTCACATAGGTGACGGAGGAAGAGCAGAATTTGGCCATGGCATACGGAAATCCATCTGACCACTGTAGTGCACTGGGGTGTTGCACAATGCTGTGCCAGGGGTGCACCAACTCCAACTGGAAGCTCACACTCCCACCTCTACACAGGTTGTGAAATGGGCGTGGAAGTGTGTTGCTGGAACACTGTCTACAGCCAAGGTAGTTTAACTATTATTATGTGGCTATTGTAAGGGACCCGTGATCTCACAAGCATTGATGCTAGTATCTGACACTCAGGTCGATATCAGACAGGAGCCGATTGTCGAGTGCTGCAGGAGGCAGTGAGACATAGTGTCGAGTGCGGAGCAGTATGGGAGAGTGACGAGTGACGAGTACTGCTGGAGAGACAGGCAAGAATGGTGGCCGAGGACATTTAGCGGAATATGACGATTGAGTTCGGCCCCCTGATCGTCGTGGGGTGGACCCTCATCGATACCGATCCGCGAGTGATATGAAACCAAAAGTACCAGTGCCGAATTACGTGTTTCGCGTCAGCCAGCAACAACCATGGATTTCAGTGAGGATTGTTGGGAATGTTAACCATCAGCATTGCGTGTGACGATGTACTGAAAATCAGCAATCAATAAAAAGAGATAACCGTAATTAGGCGTGTAAGGCGAAGGTAGCAACTGCCTCAGCATTCGTGTGTTAGTAGGAAATATACACTCCTGGAAATTGAAATAAGAACACCGTGAATTCATTGTCCCAGGAAGGGGAAACTTTATTGACACATTCCTGGGGTCAGATACATCACATGATCACACTGACAGAACCACAGGCACATAGACACAGGCAACAGAGCATGCACAATGTCGGCACTACTACAGTGTATATCCACCTTTCGCAGCAATGCAGGCTACTATTCTCCCATGGAGACGATCGTAGAGATGCTGGATGTAGTCCTGTGGAACGGCTTGCCATGCCATTTCCACCTGACGCCTCAGTTGGACCAGCGTTTGTGCTGGACGTGCAGACCGCGTGAGACGACGCTTCATCCAGTCCCAAACATGCTCAATGGGGGACAGATCCGGAGATCTTGCTGGCCAGGGTAGTTGACTTACACATTCTAGAGCACGTTGGGTGGCACGGGATACATGCAGACGAGCATTGTCCTGTTGGAACAGCAAGTTCCCTTGCCGGTCTAGGAATGGTAGAACGATGGGTTCGATGACGGTTTGGATGTACCGTGCACTATTCAGTGTCCCCTCGACGATCACCAGAGGTGTACGGCCAGTGTAGGAGATCGCTCCCCACACCATGATGCCGGGTGTTGGCCCTGTGTGCCTCGGTCGTATGCAGTCCTGATTGTGGCGCTCACCTGCACGGCGCCAAACAGGCATACGACCATCATTGGCACCAAGGCAGATGCGACTCTCATCGCTGAAGACGACACGTCTCCATTCGTCCCTCCATTCACGCCTGTCGCGACACCACTGGAGGCGGGCTGCACGATGTTGGGGCGTGAGCGGAAGACGGCCTAACGGTGTGCGGGATCGTAGCCCAGCTTCATGGAGACGGTTGCGAATGGTCCTCGCCAGGAGCAACAGTGTCCCTATTTTGCTGGGAAGTGGCGGTGCGGTCCCCTACGGCACTGCGTAGGATCCTACGGTCTTGGCGTGCATCCGTGCGTCGCTGCGGTCCGGTCCCAGGTCGACGGGCACGTGCACCTTCCGCCGACCACTGGCGACAACATCGATGTACTGTGGAGACCTCACGCCCCACGTGTTGAGCGATTCGGCGGTACGTCCACCCGGCCTCCCGCATGCCCACTATACGCCCTCGCTCAAAGTCCGTCAACTGCACATACGGTTCACGTCCACGCTGTCGCGGCATGCTACCAGTGTTAAAGACTGCGATGGAGCTCCGTATGCCACGGCAAACTGGCTGACACTGACGGCGGCGGTGCACAAATGCTGCGCAGCTAGCGCCATTCGACGGCCAACACCGCGGTTCCTGGTGTGTCCGCTGTGCCGTGCGTGGGATCATTGCTTGTACAGCCCTCTCGCAGTGTCCGGAGCAAGTATGGTGGGTCTGACACACCGGTGTCAATGTGTTCTTTTTTCCATTTCCAGGAGTGTATATCAGTTTGTACATCGCAACCTTTGTGGTCCTTAATAATAAACAAACTTTCAATCATTCCACTATTCAGTCTCACAACAGCTGCACTCGGTTGAAATACCCCCGAAACCACAGCAGAAAAACCGATAGCCTTTCATCTATTAAGCACACGGTCATATAATCACAATAATTAACTGTGCAGAGTGAAAATCTCATTCTGGAATTAACTGTTTGGCGGCTTCGATAAATTACACAAAACCCGATTAAGGAATTTAAACGGGGCTGTTTCACTAAGAAGGACAACTGTTAGCGTAGACTTGGACTGCAGAATAATGATTTCAGATTTCTGGTTTCCATGTCATGTGACGTCCTTATGACGTCTGGACTGACTGCCATGCACCTCGCCTACTGTACACCCACTCAACAGCGCTTCTGCTTTACTTTTCTATAATCTTATTATTACAATCATACCTCCAAATGAATCAAACTCTCCTTTGTTATTTAAGGATATTGTAAGAATTCTTCTAATAAGCAAAATACATATATTCTAACGTTGTAGAATATGCATTCCCTGGCTTAATGCCCAGCCTTTCTACATTTAAAACATATCACCATTGAAGATTGAGCTCACAGAGCATTATCGCCCAACCAGTTACACTGCCCACACTTAAATGGGCACATACCACCTTTAGTTTGTGTTTCCCATAAAGTCACAGGGTACACTGTCTTATACATAGATTCACTACTGTTGACTGTCTGACTCATTATACTAATCTTGCAGAATTGATTAAACCAACATCCTGCCTACTTCATTTCGCTTGCAGTCTTCGACAGTCATCTGCTCAATACAGTAGCCGATTTGTGAATTTCTTTGCTCTTCTCTCTCTCTCTCTCTCTCTCTCTCTGTCCCCTTTCTTATCACGCTCCCTGGTATTTCATGCCCCAGGTGAAAGGAACTACAACACTGTTTTGATTGTAGATACTGCAGAGCACATGAACTTCAAGCAAAGTTAATAGTTTTTAATCTAAAAGCGACTTTCTTAGTGAAATTACATGTATATACATAAGTAAAAGAAGTCTTGTACTCTTACATATTATACTGGCGGAACTTAGAGAGTTTATCACTTTTCTTGTTTTGGAATTGATTAGCTTTTCTGTGCTGGATTTCCTTTTCTGAAGCATTTTCTTACGATGTTGAAGTAGTTATAAGACTACCCCTGTATCATTTTATTTGTTAAATATTTCAAACGAAGAATTGAACGGAAGAAATATTTGAAACGTTGTGCCAAGTGACCTGAAATATGTTTGGAAGGTACCACGTTTTTTAGGCGTGTCAAAGTTAATATTAACAATTTGATTTATAATTGTTTAGTAAAATGTACGTTTTCGCAGGTGATAATTATCATACAGGTTTAGAAATATTTTAATACAATTTAAGAAATATTGTATTAATACTCATTATTGATAACACTGGTAAATTTTTATAGCTTACATGAAATATTAGGTACAACACTAGTCTCATACAGCATATTTACAGTTCAACAACTTGCAGGAAACTGAATGTCTGGTACTCATCTGAGTTTCGTGGCCGAATATGTCTGTGCTGTTTCAGAATGACTGTCTCCTGTTTCAGAAATACCCCAGGAAGACCGTTGTGTGGTAAATAATGGCAACTGCTCACAGATATGTGAAACTGTTGGATATGACACTGTCTGTTCTTGTCGTGAAGGATACACTCTCACAGGCGCCACTGCCTGCACTGCAGTGTCAACGTGTGACATTGTTCTGTCCGGTACTTCAGGAGAGTTTACTATTGGGGATGAGCCTTGCCAGTGGCTCATAAAAGCACCAAGGCGTGGTATCATAGTAATTGTAAGTAGTAAAATGTATCTTTAATATATTACAATATTTGGACAAAAATTGTCTTCTACATACTGTAACGTTTTGTACAATTATAACAGCTCACTAATTGTGATGTAAACCAATTAAACGAGTCGCTATTGGATTCAAATCTATAAGTGATTAAAAAATTTATTATACTGTTTGTGTAAAAGCAATATTAACGTTATGTTACAAGTATTTTAAATTCACAAATATAGTCTGTGCTTCTGGGCAAGACATAATCGTATATTTTTTAAATTTTTAGAAATATTACACTCACACTCTGATGAGTTTTCTCCTTGATAATGAACTGTGACCACTTTAACTTAAAGAGAAAATGGTACGAGCTGAAAGTATGGCTCGATGGCTAAATAAGTGTCTGACTTGGAATTCAGTGGTTCTGGTGTACACGTCGTCTACGTCTTCGTCCGCAGGGCCCCATATGGTGCACGCAGCAGGGTCTTTGTACCGCTGGTAGTCACTCGCTCTCGTGTTTCACTCGCGGATGGAGCGGGGGAAAAACCTAGGTCAGCTAGGTTTAAGTAGTTCTAAGTTCTAGGGGACTGATGACCTCAGATGTTGAGTCCCATAGTGCTCAGAGTCATTTGAGCCATTAGCCATCACACCAAACAGGAGTTCTTTGATACCCCGTTTACCTGTTTCTCTCCCTTTGTTTGCCTATGAAAATTTGGACAAAACCTCATGGTGTAAGTTATAGGGAGTCTTGTTTTTGCTCTGCTCGCGCGTTTACAAAAACGTATCCAGTGTTAATCATATGACAAAATATTCCTTTCCGCGAGCTATCAGTTCCAAAAATCGTCGTTTCGATATCTTGAACCTTTTATGAGATACGACGATTTTACGACCACTTGATTCCCGAAGCGTCGGAAAGGCTACGAAGCGACGCGAGTGACCTGTTCGCGGATGTAACAACCAATATCTCAAGAATGAAAAGAGACATCATTCCGGTATCAACTTTAAATATAATTTAGATATATTGGTTACATTTCATTCGCAATAATGTATGGTCTTAAATGAACTATACGGAAAGTCTACACAATGTGATTTTACGTCTGCAAATTCTTAAAATTTCGTGCAGCCATGGCTCAATTTAGTGCAGCACAGGAACTATGACGAATAACGAAAATAAATTCTGACCTTTATCATTTAAGGATATCAAGCTATAGGTCGCGGAAGATTCAAATTTTTTCCGCAAATAGTTTTCTTAAAATCGGATGTTAAGTAATTCATAGCTGTCGTCACGTCCACTCCACTGCTTTGCCAAGAAGACACGTGGCTGTCGCTCTGTGTCGCGCATGCTGCAGTGACAAGATTCAAACACGTTTGATTTCAAACGTCGCCAGTTGCAGCGGGAGACAGGCAGCGACACAGATGTCGCTCACTTAGTGTGGTGTGCGTACTTTAAGACCTTCAGTACACACACCATCAGATTATATGACTTGTCGCTCTAACGAAGTAGGTGAGCGTCAGCAATATGTCTCGTGGTCTTATCGTGGCGTGTTTATCTTCTGCCGTTAGGTCAGGCGATAGAAGTGTCACTTGCACGCTTAGAGTAGCAGATTGACGGTGACCAACTTTAAACAGAACTTGATTAATTTTCACACACATTTGTTAAAATAATAACAAGCATACAAATTACTTAACTTGGTTCCAGATGCTATTTACAATTGACAATCTGACCTTCCTTTGGTATTGGTACGTTAATCTTATTCTCACATATCTCTGATACTTGACAAAGTGTCTATACATTTCTCTTCATGGCTATGTACAGGAATATGATAATCTTATTAGGCGCAGACTGAAACTTGACTATAGACTGGTACAGACAAATGCAGACTAATGCAGACTGACTAATCAGAGGTCTGTACGCTTGCTATAATACCTCGCGCGTTCATGTATCACTGCGAGAGTGTGATCCACGAGGAGAAAAGGTTCTACGTTAGCAGCAATCTCATTGACTGTGTCACATATTAATACGCGGATCGGCGGAAGCAGAATTTGGTCCGTCTCTATGGCAGCGCCATCTCGTAGTGCGGAGACGGACGAGCGCTCCACCTGCTGTTGTTGTGCTTAGTGGGGCACGCTCTAGTGGGAAAGTTGTGTACGCTCTGACAACGCGGAACTATGTACACAACACTTACGACACTTCAATGACTGCACCTGCTGTTGTGTTTTGTCGCCTGAAGCTGTCGCGCAGTGTTGCTCGCATCTGTCGCCCACGTAGGACACGGCCTTAGTCAGTGCAAATCTTAGAACTTCAGCGACTGCCTTCACCACTCCATTAAACCAAAAGAGCACAAAATGATACAGATTTTCATTTTTTTTTCGTTTAACGCTATGCTTTCTAACTCATAAACAGCGTTACTCATAACCTTCAGATTGTATAGTTCAAGATGTCATCATATGTACAATACTAGAAACACAAATAAAACTTTTATAAATGCACTTATAGGAACTTGTGTACCAACGCGCCGAACATAATCGCCACGACTTACACACCAACTTATTTTTCTCGGGTAAATTTTGCCTCCAGTGGTCTATTACATACTTAGCATTCCTCATGTCGTATGCTGCATGTGCGCTGGTTACTACATTGTCGTTACTGCACGATGTACACTCGTTTTATAGAATGTATTTCGCATGAGAACCCAGCTATAATGTTAAACAATCTTATGTTAGCCAGAGTGAGTGCAGAAACATCTCCTGTAGATCGCTATTGATGATAAACTTAAAACCCAATGCATCGAGATCACCTGGGCTGCAGTTGTTTGGTCTCACTGTACAGCCCCTCCCCCCCCCCCCCCCCCCAATCTCCGGTCCATTTTTAAAATAAGTAGTACCTGGCGCCTCAGAATGCACGATATTAACATTTTTTATGCAGTTAGTGCCATAAAGATTTTCTTTCACTGACACAGTTCATCATGTCTTTATTAGTTCTCTGATCTAATCATCTAACTTTCATCATCCTTCTATATCGCCTTACTGTGAAACGTCTGTTCTCTTTTTATATCTGATGTCTGCTGTCCACATTTTGCTTTCCATATGACAGCACGTGGGGTAAATACTGTCTGACAATGCGTTCCTAAATCATAACACATTAAAAACAATATAAAATGATTATTATATTTATCAAAGTGAATAGAATATCAGTAGTTGCAACCGAATTTTTAGTATTCTTTGCGGACTTAGGAAGCAATCGCAGCTTCTACCTGTTATTGAGTGACTTAGCTTGTTACAAAATACTGAAAGCCATTGTTCTCGAGGGAATTTAATGGACACAGTGAGTTAATCAGTTGTTCGTATTTGTGGCAGAATATCCAGGAGAATTACCTATTTAGAAATTGGAATATAGATTATGTTAATCTGTTTGTTGTGTGATTGTTACAATTTGAACCCATAAATGGAAGGATGTGCAGACTCAGACTAATAGGGAAATTTAAAAATACATCAATAGCGAATGCACATGCACCAACAGAGGAAAAAGTGAATATAAGCAAAGAACAGTTCTACGAAGACTTGGAAAAAGTATGGTGTGCAGTAGCTAAATATGACCTGATGCTAGTAACAGCAGATTTTAATGCTAAGATAGGGGGGAATGAATATCTATATAGAGTTTCTGGAAAATATTCGCTACACGAATAAAACAATGAGAACGGAGACTTACTACGCCAATTCGTAGCAAGAAATAATATGATTATTAAACGTACCTGCTTCCCACACAAAAGGATCCATCTGGGTACTTGGAAGTCTGCAGTCAATGGAGTAGTCGATAAGAATGACCATATTTTGGTGATCGCGCTCTACTACACGTCAGTTGTTGATCTACGGAGCTGCAAAGGACCAAATTGTGACTCAGACCGCTTTGTGATCAAATCAGTCTGTCACTAACGAACAGGAAAGATGATGAAATGGAATACTGACAAACTGAAAATCCCTGATGAACTATAAAAATACCAAGTAACACTAAACAGAAAGTTGAGCAATATAGAGACTGCAGTAGGAGTAGACGAAAGATGGAGCAGGATTGAAAAAGCCTTTAAAGATGCTGCAGAAGAAACAATAGGCATAAGAAGGATCAGAAGAACCGAGGAATGGTTTCACAAAAATTGCAGGTCAGCAGTAGAGGAAAAGAACAGGGCAAGAAGAAAAGTGCTACAGAGAGAAACCAGAAAGAATGTTGAACAATATAGATAATTAAGGAGAAGAGCTTACAGACTGTGCAAGAGAAAGAAAAGAGAGTGGACTAAGAAGAAATTTCAAGAACTAGAGGAGTTAAAGGAACAGAGTGAAATAATAAAGTTCTATCATGTTGAAGGCAAAATAAAGAACAGATTCCAGCCAGAGATAATGGTATGCTCCTGTAAAAATGGGAAACTGACAAGGCAGGTAAAAAAAGATGGCGGGAAGGTGGGCAGAGTATTCCAAAGGTACACTAAGCATCACCCTAGAAGATGAAGAGACAGCTGCACGGGAGGGTGGAGCTAGGAGTAGACAGTGATACCAATGAGGCAAGAAAGCCAACACTACAGGAGGTCTCCCAGGCTGTGCACAAGTCATAAAAACAATCGAGCACCTGGGGAAGACAGCGTAATCCCTGAAATAATAAAAACTGCCGGTGAGGCTGTAGTAAAGAAACTGCACACATTAATATCAGATATATGGGAGAGAGAAACTACGCCAGATAATTGGAAAACTGGAAGAATAATCCCCATTTATAAGGAAGGTGACAGAACAGCATGTGGAAACTATAAAGGTATAATACTCCTAAGCACAGTTTATAAGATCATCACAATTATATGAAACGAAAGAGTAGAGAAGTGTGCCGAAGACATAATACGGAATAGCAGTGTAGCTTTCGACCGGACAAAGGAACAACTGATCGAATATTTGTGATAGGACAAATGATGGAAAAGTTCTATGAATATAATATACACCTGCATATTCTACTTATCAACTTCAAACAAGCCTTTGGCAGCATAAACCGGCAAGAACTGTACAGAGTGCTGTAAGAAGTTGGTATATGTGCTAAACTAGTAAGGCTAATCAGAGTGACAGTGACAGAGACAAGAGCAAAAGCATAGGTCCTTAGCAGAACAAATGGAAGCATTGACTCTCCACTACCCTATTCAATATAGCCCTACACAGTGCAGTAAATAAAGTCAACAAAAGAGGTACCATGTTCATTAAAACTAGCCAGATACGTGCATAACCTGATGGCATTACTATAATAGGAAGAAATATCAATACACTCTAAGGAACATGCCGGGCAATGGAAACAGAAGCCTTAAAAATTGGCCTCATAGTAAAATATAAACTAGTGTCACAATAAGAGGCCTGAAGAACCTCTAAAGAGCTAAACAGCAATGGGAAATGTTTCAAACGACTGTCCTCTTTTAACTTCTTGAGAGCTCTAATAACAAAAGATAACAGTATTGGAAAGGCTATGAGGGAAAGAGTGCAAGGAGGAAATACTTCGCAAATATGAAACTTCTCAGAAATAGCCATGTTACAAGGAAAACAAAACAGGTAATATATACCTCACTAGTCCGCACAGTTATCACATACGGGTCGGAGGTATGGACGTTGACAGAACATGAGAAAAATGCACTAAGAACCTACGCAAAATCTATAGTCCGGTAAGGGAGGAAGAAGACTTGAGAATACGCTACAACTCAGAGTTACAAGTGTTAGTATAAGGTTGGGACATAATAAAAATTGTGAAATCACAGCAAATACGATGGGTAGGACAAGTAGAGAGAATAACAGAGGATAGAATTCCAACGAAAATGATGAAAGGCGTGATCCATTCAGGTAGGCGAAAAGGGAGACCTAGAAGAAGACGGATTGACGATGTAATAGTGGATCTCATCAGTATGGGAGACCAGGGGTGGAACAACATCAAACAACCGAGAAATGTGGACGAAGATCTGTGAAGATACCAAGGCTCACCAATGGCTGTAGCGCTATCGAGGAAGAAGAAGAGGACTGTTTCACAAATTTAAATGAAATTTGCACATAGAGATCCTGTTTGGTGTTGTACATAGATCGCGTTGCTACACCAAAGTTGGCAATGTGAATCGATGCGACGGACATTAGCTCGCTCAGAGCAGCGTCGCCCTCACACCAGAGGTCAGTATAGTGTCGGGCTAGCAAGAGCTCTGATCCAGTTTGCGATCTCGCCTGGAGGAGTTGACGCGATACCATGGGACTAACGTCGTAGCTAGATAAAGGCTCCCATGGACTTGTTCATTTGAATGTCGAACACTGTATTGCATGAGAACAGTTCGATAATCTGTGCACCAAGCGATGCTTCAACAGTCAGTAACAGTTGCACTTATCAGAGTTAGATAAATATTTTGTTCATTTATGTTAAAAAAGTTGACTGATGTTTCATGTGTTATAGTGTGATGAGCCATTTACCAGAGCAGTCAAGGAACTCGAAGTTTTGGCCGAACGGAAGTACTTTCGCCTGGTCAGAACACCCAGTGTCGCCATGTTCACATGACGGGTGCACTGACTGCTCCGTTCTCTGGACGTGCTTGTAGTTACCTCGCTGCGTAAGTGTGCCTTCTGGTTGCGTTACTCGTGTGGCCTACAGTACCTGTCTCCCTCTCATAGGGTTGTTTACCTGTTGGCCGCTTTTATCAGTGTCGGTCGTCATTCCTTTTCGGCTTTTCGATATCCTGATCTCAACATAGAGATTCGTAGCGGACATCCCGATCCGTTGCATTGCCTCCTGCTCTTCTGCAACTTCGTGCAGATATTAGGCCGGGAATCGGGCTGGGACGTACACCATCCTCTTGCCGCGTTACTTTGCTTCGTCCGAAGTTTCTTAATAAGTCATGTCGGCGCGTAATTTATTACTGGGCGTATGAAGTGCCTGTGGATATTAAGGCCACTTTCAATGGCCAATTCCGATTTTTTATTAATGAGAGGGTAGAGAGGCACGTTTAAGGCATCCCAGATGTCTGCATCTACATCTACATCCATACTCCGCAAGCCACCTGACGGTGTGTGGCGGAGGGTACCCTGAGTACCTCTATCGGTTCTCCCTTCTATTCCAGTCTTGTATTGTTCGTGGAAAGAAGGATTGTCGGTATGCTTCTTTGTGGGCTCTAATCTCTCTGATTTTATCCTCATGGTCTCTTCGCGAGATATACCTAGGAGGGAGCAATATACTGCTTGACTCTTCGGTGAAGGTATGTTCTCGATACTTTAACAAAACCCCGTACCGAGCTACCGAGCGTCTCTCCTGCAGAGTCTTCCACTGGAGTTTATCTATCATCTCCGTAACGCTTTCGCGATTACTAAATGATCTTGTAACGAAGCGTGCTGCTCTCCGTTCGATGTTCTCTATCTCTTCTATCAACCCTATCTGGTACGGATCCCACACTGTTGAGCAGTATTCAAGCAGTGGGCGAACAAGCGTACTGTAACCTACTTCTTTTGTTTTCGGATTGCATTTCCTTAGGATTCATCCAAGGAATCTCAGTCTGGCATCTGCTTTACCGACAACCAACTTTATATGATCATTCCATTTTAAATCACTCCTAATGCGTACTCCCAGATAATTTATGGAATCAACTGCTTCCAGTTGCTGACCTGCTATTTTGTAGGTAAATGGTAAGGGATCTATCTTTCTATGTATTCGCAGCACATTACACTTGTCTACATTGAGATTCAATTGCCATTCCCTCCACCATGCGTCAATTTGCTGCAGATCCTCCTGAATTTCAGTACAATTTTTCATTGTTGCAACCTCTCGATACATCACAGCATCATCTGCAAAAAGCCTCAGTGAACTTCCGGTGTCATCCACCAGGTCATTTATGTATATTGTGAATAGCAACGGTCCTTTGTCACTCCCCTGCGGCACACCTGAAATCACTCTTACTTCGGAAGACTTCTCTCAATTGAGAATGTCATGCTGCGTTCTGTTATCTAGGAACTCCTCAATCCAATCACACAATTGGTCTGATAGTCCGTATGCTCTTACTTTGTTCATTAAACGACTGTGGGGAACTGTGTCAAACGCCTTGCGGAAGTCAAGAAACACGGCATCTACCTGTGAACCTGTTTCTATGGCCCTATGAGACTCGTGGACGAATAGCGCGAGCTGGGTTTCACACGACCGTCTTTTTCGAAACCCATGCTGATTCCTACAGACTAGATTTCTAATTCCCAAAAGTCATAATACTCGAACATAATACGTGTTCCAAAATTCTACAACTAATCGACGTTAGAGATATAGGTCTATAGTTCTCCACATCTGTTCGACGTCCCTTCTTGAAAACGGGGATGACCTGTGCCCTTTTTCCAATCCTTTGGAACGCTTCGCTCTTCTAGAGATCTACGGTACATCCCTGCAAGAAGGGGCCAAGTTCCTTCGCGTACTCTGTGTAAAATCGAACTGGTATCCCATCAGGTCCAGCGGCCTTTCCTCCTTTGAGCGATTTTAATTGTTTCTCTATCCCTCTGTCGTCTATTTCGATATCTACCGTTTTGTCATCTGTGCGACAATCTAGAGAAGGAACTACAGTGCAGTCTTCCTCTGTGAAACAGCTTTGGAAGAAGACATTTAGTATTTCGGCTTTAGTCTGTCATCCTCATTTCAGTACCATTTTGGTCACAGAGTGTCTGGACATTTTGTTTTGATCCACCTACCGCTTTGACATAGGACCAAAATTTCTTAGGATTTTCTGCCAAGTCAGTACATAGAACTTTACTTTCGAATTCATTGAACGCTTTTCGCATAACCCTCCTCACACTACATTTCGCTTAGCGTAATTTTTGTTTGTCTGCAAGGCTTTGGCTATGTTTATGTTTGCTGTGAAGTTCTCTTTGTTTCCGCAGCAGTTGTTGTACCACGGTGGCTCTTTTCCCTCTTACGATCTTGCTTGGCACATACTCATCTAACGCATATTGTGCGATGGTTTTGAACTTTGTCCACTGATCCTCAACACTATCTGTACTTGAGACAAGACTTTTGTGTTGAGCCATCAGGTACTTTGTAATCTGCTTTCTGTCACTTTTGCTAAACAGAAAAATCTTCCTACCTTTTTTAATATTTCTATTTACGGCTGAAATCATCGATGCAGTAACCGCTTTATGATCGCTGAATCCCTGTTCTGCATTAACTGATTCAAATAGTTCGGGTCTGTTTGTCACCAGAATGTCTAATATATTATCGCCACGAGTCGGTTCTCTGTTTAACTGCTCAACGTAGTTTTCAGACAAAGCCTTTTTAAAAATTTGATTAGATACTTTGTCCCTGCCACCCGTTACGAACGTTTGAGTCTCCCAGTCTGTATGTGGTAAATTAAAATCTCCACCCAGAACTATAACATGGTGGGGAAATCTACTCGAAATATTTTCCAAATTAATCTTCAGGTGCTGAGCCACAACAGCTGCTGAGCCCAGGGGCCTATAGAGACATCCAATTACCATGTCTGAGCCTGTTTTAACCATGACCTTCACCCAGATCATTTCACAATTCGGATCTCCGTCAATTTCCTTCGATAGTATTGCACTTCTTATCGCTATAAACACGCTTCCCCCTTCACTGTCCCGCCTGTCTCTGCGGTATACATTCCAATCTGAGTTTAGGATTTCATTACTGTTTACATCTGGTTTCAGCCAACTTTCTGTCCCTAGTACTATATGGTGTTGTGACCGTTTATTAATGAGAGTAGTTCTGGGACCTTTTTATAGACGCTCCTGCAGTTTACTATTAGCACATTAATATTGTTATTCCCTGTTGCATTTTGCCTATTCCTACCTTGCCGCGTCTCAGGAGGCGGCTTGTCGGGCCTAGGGAGGGAATTCTCTAACCTAAAAAAACCCCATGTGCACTCCACACGTACTCCGCTACCCTTGTAGCCGCTTCCGGCGTGGTGCACGCATGACCTATTCAGGGGGACCCTACATTTCTCCACCCGATAGTGGAGGTCGAGAAATTTGCACCCCAGCTCTCCGCAGAATCGTCTGAGCCTCTGGTTTAAGCCTTCCACTCGGCTCCAAACCAGAGGACCGCGATCGGTTCTGGGAACGATACTACAAATAGCTCTGATTCCAACCTGCGAGCGAGGCTTTCCGCCTTCACCAACTCCGCCAACCGCCTGTACGAACTGAGGATGACCTCTGAACCCAGACGGCAGGAATCATTGGTGCCGTCATGAGCAACAATTTGCAGTCGGGTGCACCCAGTGCCTTCTATCGGCGCCGTTAGGGCCTCCTCCACATCTCGGATGAGACCCCCCGGCAAGCAGAGTGAGCACTGGCCTTCTTCCCCGACCTTTCCGCTATTTCCCTAAGGGGCTCCATCACCCGCCTAACGTTGGAGCTCCCAATAACTAATAAACCCCTACCCCCGTGTTCCTGCTCGGACCTTTCTGAAGGAGCGGCCACATGTCCACTCACAGGCAGACTGGGCGATGCTACACGGCCAGCTTCCACATTTACCCTCCGCCTCGTGCGCCGCGAACGCCGCTGAACCCGCCACTCCCCTTGGGGAGAGGGTGGCCCAACCGCGCCCGGTACCCGCGAAAATGTCTCGACAGCAGGGACAGTGGGTGAAGCATGTAACACCTGGGGTGTACCTTGCGACGCACCAGACTCCCCACTCCCGCTACACTCCGAGGCAGCAGCCTGAAGACGGCTGACCGCGGCCATCAACACGTTCAGCTGTTCGCGAACAGTGGCCAGCTCCTCCTGCGTCCGTACACAGCAGTCACACATCCTATCCATCCTAAGGAATCAATTTACTGGAGAGACTTAATCAACTTTTAACTAGACTGCTAATTCCCTAAAGGCGACTGATTATTAACTAAAGTGTGATTGCTAGCCACTTCTTGTAGAAAACAATGATAATAGCACTACCTGTCTCTGCACTGTATTGTAAACAATCACTAGCACTACTGGCACTATGTCTGACTAAAGGGACTCTCTGACTGTATTCAAAACAAACACGAAATCTATGGAACACTGTTAATAGCACTCGACAATTAAAGCTTCCTAAAAGCAAAAACACACGGAAGAAGAAGTGACAAGTAAGAAAAATACAGTTAATACTTAAATTAACGTAACTGGCTGCACAGCAGACGTGAAGCAGACGGCGGTTAGGGCGACACTGACACACTAGCACTATGGCTGACTAAAGGGACTCTCTCTGAGTATTCAAAACAATATGCACCATAACGTTCAAGTCTGGGCAGTTTGGTGGCCAGCGGTAGTGTTTAAACTCAGAAGAGTGTTCCTGGAGCCACTCTGTAGCAATTATGAACGTGTGGGATGCCGCATTGTCCTGCTGAAATTTTCGAAGTCCGTCGGAATAGACGGTCGACATGAATGAATGTAGATGATCAGACAGGATGCTTACGTACGTCCCACCTGTCAGTCGTATCTAGACTTATTAGGGTCCCATATCACATCAAGTCCACACGCCCCACCCCATTACAGAGCCTCCACCAGGTTTAACAGTCCCCTGCTCACATGCAGGGTCTGTGGATTCCTGAGGTTGTCTCCATAACCGAACACGTCCATCCGCTCGATACAATTTTAAACGAGACTCGTCAGACCAGGTAACATGTGTCCAGTCATCAACAGTCAATTGTCGGTGTCGACTGGCCTTGCTGAGGCTTAAAGCTTTGTGTTGTGCAGTCATCGTGGGTACACGAGTGCGTCTTCGGCTCCGAAAGCCCACATCGATGATGTTTCGTTGAATGGTTCGCACGCTGACACTTGTTGATGGCCCGGCATTGAAATCTCCAGCAATTTGCGGATGGGTTGCACTTCGGTAACACTGAATGACTCTCTTCAGACGTCGTTGGTCCCGTTCTTGAAGGATCTGTTTCCCGCCGCAGCAATATCGGAGATTTCATGTTTTACCGGATTCCTGATATTCACAGTACACTAGTGAAATGGTCGTACGGGAAAATCTTCACTTCCTCGGAGATGCTGTGTTCCAACGCTCGTGCGCCGATTATAACACCACGTTGAAACTCACTTAAATCTTGATAGCCTGCCATTGTAGCAGCAGTAAACGATCTAACAAACGCGCCACACTTGTTGACATATAGGCGTTGCTGACTGCATCGCCATATTCCGCCCGTTTCCATATCTTTGTATTTGAATACGCATGCGTATACCAGTTTCTTTGGCGCTACGGTGTATAAGCCAGATTCGTCGTCGCAAATTGCTGTGGAGACACACTGTGTTCCCAGGAAGTAAGACGTGTCCACACAGTACAGCACCCGATCCGTGGCAAAATCATGTTGGAGCCCTACTTGTAGTCTTCCGGTTGTGGTAGCTGCCTCGTCTGCTGTGACAATGACGGTGCAGTTCTGCAGGTAAGACGCCAAGAGACGCACATAGTAGCCCTCCGTGCCTAGGTCGGGCACCTGTAACCGACTGTACAGACTCTATACACTACTGGCCATTAAAATTGCTACACCAAGAAGAAATGCAGATGATAAACGGGTATTCATTGGACAAGTATATTATACTCGAACTGACATGTGATTACATTTTCACGCAATTTGGGTGCATAGATCCTGAGAAATCAGTACCCAGAACAACCATCTATGGCCGTAATAACAGCCTTGATACGCCTGGGCTTTGAGTCAAACAGAGCTTGGATGGCGTGTACAGGTACAGCTGCCCATTCAGCTTCAAAACGATACCACAGTTCATCAAGAGTAGTGACTGGCGTATTGTGACGAGCCAGTTGCTGTGCCACCATTGACCAGACGTTTTCAATTGGTGAGAGATCTGGAGAATGTGCTGGCCAGGGCAGCAGTCAAAAATTTTCTGTATCCAGAAAGGCAGAAAGGCCCGTACGGGACCTACAACATGCGGTCGTGCATTATCCTGCTGAAATGTAGCGTCCACTGTTCAAAATGCCGTCAATGCGAACAAGAGGTGACCGAGACGTGTAACCAATGGCACCCCATACCATCACACCAGGTGATAGGCCAGTATGGCGAAGACGAATACACGCTTCCAATGTGCGTTCACCTCGATGTCGCCAAACACGGATGCGACCATCATGATGCTGTAAACAGAACCTGGATTCATCCGAAAAAATGACGTTTTGCCATTCGTGCACCCAGGGTCGTCGTTGAGTACACCATCGGACGCGCTCCTGTATGTGATGCAGCGTCAAGGGTAACCGCAGCCATGGTCTCCGAGCTGATAGTCCATGCTGCTGCAAACGTCGTCGAACTGTTCGTGCAGATGATTGTTGTCTTGCAAACGTCCGCATCCGTTGAGTCAGGGATCGAGACGTGGCTGCACGATCCGTTACCGCCATGCGGTTAAGATGGCTGTCATCTCGACTGCTAGTGATACGAGGCCGTTGTGATCCAGCACGGCGTTCCGTATTACCCTTCTGAACCCACCGATTCCATATTCTGCTAACAGTCATCGGATCTCGACCAACGCGAGGAGCAATGTCGCGATACGATAAACCGCAATGGCGTTAGGCTACAATCCGAACTCTATAAAAGTCGGAAACGTGATGGAACGCATTTCTCCTCCTTACACGAGGCATCACAACAACGTTTCACCAGGCAACGCCGGTCACCTGCTGTTTGTGTATAAGAAATCGGTTGGAAGCTTTCCTCATGTCAGCAAGTCGTAGGTGTGGCCACCGGCGTCACCCTTGTCTAAATGCTCTAAAAAGCTAATCATTTGCATATCACAGCATCTTCTCCCTTTCGGTTAAATTTCGCGTCTGTAAGACGTCATCTTGGTGTTGTAGCAATTTTTATGGCCAGTAGTGTAGAATGCCCCGATGACGTGCAGAAAGATGGCACCGCTTGCTCGTCCTTAACGAACGCCTGCTAATCTGAAGATTAGCGGGGTTGTCACTGGCTGAACGCAAGCTGCCAATGGCGAAAAAGTCTCATTAAGAACTTGTGTAGTAGAGTTTACTGTCTGTTGCAATGTGACACTCCTGTAATTGGGAGGCTCGGCTTTACACTCTCCACGTTCAGTCACAGGGATGATGGTGCCGCTCTCACAGATCTCCGGAAAAGTCCGTGTCAGAGTTAGTTTGTCGAATTGTGCCGTAAGCGCGTTGTTGGTACTCTCTGTGCAGTTCCTCCAGTATACTTCGCTAGGTTTAGTGACACGCAGGTGCCTCGTCGTCGGGCAGTCCCCGTAGTGGCGCGGTCTCGTTCTGCGCCTACCAGGCGCACGTGTGGTTCTGAGTCGGCGGTGCCTGCTACTGGGAGGGCGGGAGCCTGTCCCGGACCGCCGCTGTCGGTGTCCGTCCTGTGGATCTGCAGACGCACGGCGGGAGTTCTCTGTAACTCGTCCCTCGGCGCCTGTTGTCGCGGCGCAGCTGGCCGAGCAGCGGCGGCCTGCGCGCCTCTCCACTGTGTGCTCCGCCCCCATCTGCCGCCGCAGCAGCCAGACCGGCCGGTTGCTGCGCGTACCCCGAGCGAGTGGCCAGTCCCTGCGCAGGCGACTCCCTTCCGTGACGAGCTCAAAATTTGAGGGTGGAACGACAGTGGTGGGTGACGATGTTGTTGCAGATGCTGTCGAAATACACTGATCAGCGAGAACATTATGACCACCGACATACTGTCGATACAAACCCCGCCGGCCGCGGTGGTTTCGCGGTTCTAGGCGCGCAGTCCGGAACCGCGCGACTGCTACGGTCGCAGGTTCGAATCCTGCCTCGGGCATGGATGTGTTTGATGTCCTCAGGTTAGTTAGGTTTAACTAGTTCTAAGTTCTAGGGGACCGATGACCTAAGATGTTAAGTCCCATAGTGTTCAGAGCCATTTGAACCAACCATTTGATACAAACCCGACCAGACGATAGCTGCGTCACCTGGCGAGGAAAGCCTCCTAGTTAGACACACGCACGCTGCACGTAGCTTCAGTGGGAGTGCTGTACGTGTCTTGAATGGGGAAGGCGGCGACCCGTCCGTTTGATCCACGGCAGATTATAATGGCCCCGAGGCTCAGGAAGATCTCGCCGGGTCTTCGAGGAGTGGTGTGCTCAGTGTCTTCTTTTGTGTTGGCAGAAGTGCCAACACCGTTTTACTAGAGGAGGCCGAAATGCACGCGTTTTAGCTCACGCACTCTGGCGTGAGGAGGGAAGAACTATACTGACGTGAGGTCTGGAACTTGACAAGGAAATAGAATTCAGAAATCGGACGTAATTAGTTTGAAACTTAACTTTAATCCATTAATGATGAACGTCGCTCTTGACGGTACATGAGTCACAATATTATCTGTTCAGAATAGTAACTGAATATGGCGCCTTGCTAGGTTGTAGCAAATGACGTAGCTGAAGGCAATGCTAAACTGTTGTCTCTGCAAATGAGAGCGTATGTAGACAGTGAACCATCGCTAGCAAAGTCGGCAGTACAACTGGGGCGAGTCCTAGACAACTGGGGCGAGTCCTAGGGAGTCTCTAGACTAGACCCGCCGTGTGGCGGCGCTCGGTCTGCAATCGCTGATAGTGACGACACGCGGGTCCGACGTATACTACCGGACCGCGGCCGATTTAAAGGCTACCACCTAGCAAGTGTGGTGTCTGGCGGTGACAGCACATCTTCGACACGCGGAGAAACAGAGGTGAAACCATGTCCACATGTCGCGGTGTTGGGGGACCGTTACTCATTACAAAGGTGGGCCGCCGAACGCTCGGGAGACTGGTAATACAGGACAGGCGGCGAAGTGTGGCATAACCGACATCAGACTTTCATGCTAGGCAGAGTGCGAGAGTGTCCGAACACACATTGCTCCTAACCGTGGGCCTCCACAGGCGAAGACCCACTGAGGAGCCAATCCTCAAACTGTGACATCGGCAACTACAATTGGAACGGGCACGTGACCATCGGCACTGGACGATGGCGCAGTGGAAGAGCGTCGCATGGCCTGTTGAGACCCGATACCTTCTTCGTAATGCCGATAGGAGAGCGCAAATGCACCGCCTGCCAGACGGACAGCTCCTTGACAAGGTGGCGGTGGCTGCGATAGTACTTTGGGAACATTCAGGAGGGCATCCGAGGGTCGAGTGGAGCTCAGGCAAGGTACCATTCTAACATTCTGCGTGGTGTCTGTTTGTTCTATGTCGTGTCTCCCTACCACTTTCGCGCAACGACGCTCTGAGCGTGTTTTTTAGGGAGTTGACTAGTTTGAACCTGGGACCTGTTGCTGGTAAGGAGACCCATACCACACATGGCATGTAGAGTTCAGAAGAGTTCAGTGCGACTAGCGATGATATAATCAAATACTTAATGATTTTAGTGTCAGCTCCACTGCACTCGTTGTAAAAGAATCTTCATACTAAATTTAGTGGAAGGTGTTCAAGGCTTTTCTAATTTAGTTAGCTGGTAAAATAACGTCAAAAAGCAGTTAAGTTTGCCGTTGCGAATTTTATTCACTCACCAAACATTGTTTATAAATTGCATTACTGATAAAAGGAAACATTTTAATTCAGGATTATAAAAACCAACTACGTTCAACAAAAATGTGAACGAATATTTCCTGAATGGGTTTCCAAGTTCTACAATGGATCGAAGGATGACCTATCCCATATCACATCTATAATCTAGTTTTAAATTAAGAGTTTATAAAAGAGAAAACTATCAAAATTGTCTACAGTGACCCTCAATTATCTTTAATATCTTATTTAACTTATCCTAAATTACAGTGGCTGATGTGGCTTCTCAATAATTATTGTTGTTGTTGTTGTGGTCTTCAGTCCTGAGACTGGTTTGATGCAGCTCTCCATGCTACTCTATCCTGTGCAAGCTTCTTCATCTGCCAGTACCTACTGCAACCCACATCCTTCTGAATCTGCTTAGTGTATTCATCTCTTGGTCTCCCTCTACGATTTTTACCCTCCACGCTGCCCTCCAATGCTAAATTTGTGATCCCTTGATGCCTCAAAACATGTCCTACCAACCGATCCCTTCTTCTAGTCAAGTTGTGCCACAAACTTCTGTTCTCCGCAATCCTATTCAGTACATCCTCATTAGTTACGCGATCTATCCACCTTATCTTCAGCATTCTTCTGTAGCGCCACATTTCGAAAGCTTCTATTCTCTTCTTGTCCAAACTAGTTATCGTCCATGTTTCACTTCCATACATGGGTACACTCCATACAAATACTATCAGAAACGACTTCTTGATACATAAATCTATACTCGATGTTAACAAATTTCTCTTCTTCAGAAACGCTTTCCTTGCCATTTTCAGTCTACATTTTATATCCTCTCTACTTCGACCATCATCAGTTATCTTTCTTCCTAAATAGCAAAACTCCATTACTACTTTAAGTGTCTCATTTCCTAATATCTAATTCCGTCAGCATCACCAGATTTAATTTGACTACATTCCATTATCCTCGTTTTGCTTTTGTTGATGTTCATCTTATATCCTCCTTTGAAGACACTGTCCATTCCGTTCAACTGCTCTTCCAAGTCCTTTGCTGTCTCTGACAGAATTACAATCTCATCGGCGAACCTCAAAGTTTTTATTTCTTCTCCATGGATTTTAATACCTACTCCGAATTTTTCTTTTGTTTCCTTTACTGCTTGCTCAATATACAGATTGAATAACATTGGGTAGAGGCTACAACACTGTCTCACTCCTTTCCCAACCGCTGCTTTCCTTTCATGCCCCTCGACTCTTACGACTGCCATCTGGTTTCTGTACCAATTGTAAATAGCCTTTCGCTCCCTATATTTTAAACCCTGCCACCTTCAGAATTTGAACGAGAGTATTCCAGTCAATATTGTCAAAAGCTTTCTCCAAGTCTACAAATGCTAGAAACGTAGGTCTGGCTTTCCTTAATCTTTCTTCTAAGGTAAGTCGTAAGGTCAGTATTGCCTTATGTGTTCGAACATTTCTACGGAATTCAAACTGATCCTCCCCGAGGTCCGCATCTAGCAGTTTTTCCATTCGTCTGTAAAGAATTCGCGTTAGTATTTTGCAGCTGTGGCTTATTAATGTGATTGTTCTGTAATTTTCACATCTGTCAACAGCTGCTTTCTTTGGGATTGGAATTATTATATTCTTCTTGAAGTCTGAGGGTATTTCGCCTGTCTCATACATCTTGCTCACCAGATGGTAGAGTTTTGTCATGACTAGCTCTCCCAAGGCCGTCAGTAGTTCTAATGGAATGTTGTCTACTACCGGGGCCTTGTTTCGACTCAGATCTTCCAGTGCTCTGTCAAACTCTTCACGCAGTATCTTATCTCCCATTTCGTCTTCATCTACATCCTCTTCCATTTTCATAATATTGTCCTCAAGTACATTGCCCTAGTATAAACCCTCTATATACTCCTTCCACATTTCTGCCTTCCCTTCATTGCTTAGAACTGGGTTGCCATCTGAGCTCTTGATATTCATATATATAACCGAATAATCATCGCGTTTCAGATTTTAACTTCAAGTAGCAAATGTGATACCATGAAGTTTAATTGACGATCGACACTAGTATTACGTAAAAAGGGGATGCAACCGATGAGACTTCTGCAGTTCTGAGTGAAGCCTTATGCGCTCTTATGCGGCATCGCGTGTGTTCATTACCTTGTCGGTGTTTAGGCAGCGTCAGGGGGCGGCGGGCGGCGCAGTTCCATACACCTCGCAGTCTCGGTAGCAACTCCTTCTAACTTCTCTCTTGCTACAATTTACCGAAGTTTGTTTAAGAAAAAGGTATCTGGCTGCGTTTTCAACTGACCAATTAGGGTCTCAGTGTTAACCTTAAGCTCTGCCTACAAAAATTCTGTCTATCCAATGAGAAACTTTGTACTTTTCATGGTGTTTGCTACGTAACAGAGACGCATGTAGTCTCACGCTAAAACGTTCAGCTGGTGCGGCCCTTTTAGTGTTATCGTAAGATATATACTGTTCTTCTGGATGGCCCTATCTTTTAACATGGGCTGGGGGCTGCCCCTGGCGATCGGCCGGCGATGTGGGTGTCCGTCCCTTATCATATGGCCTTCTAGCTTACACGACTCTGCTCTCGGCTTCTGCTCTCGTTTCTCCCCTCGGAACTGCGTCTGTTTCACGGTGGGAAGGTATGACATGGATTTAGGCGTTCTTGTGTTAGTCTGTGTAATTCCATTTGCTCACTCGTTGATATATTACTTTGATTAATTTAATGTCCTGATTTATTCGGAGCTATGTGAATACTGCCGGATTTGCTATCATGTGAGGGTTTTCATGGAAGGTGTTGGATTTTCCTGACACTTTACACCATGACGGCCAAGGAGTACCGCCCACTAGTTGCAGGCCACGTACACCTCTCCGTGACGATCATGTTTCACGACGACAGTGGCATTTTGCGGCAAGATAACACGCTATATCACAAGGTGAGAAGTGTGATGCAGTGGATAGAGGAACACGGTGGCGAGTTCCAGTTGATGTGCTGGCTCCCCACCTCGCGAGATGTGCACCCGATTGAATTACCTCTGCGGTATCGTAGAACATGGTGGCAGGGCTCATCTCCACACTCCCCGGAATTTACGGGAATTAGGTGAGTCGTGTCTGCAGATCGGGAGCCAGCTCCCTCCAGCGACTAGCGAGGCCTTATTGATTCCTTGCCATGACGTGTCGCTGGTGTTATCCGTGGCGAAGGTGGACGTACCGACTATTAGGTTGGTGGTCATGATGTTGTGGCTGATCTCTCAATTTGTCTCCTTGGTGTTGAACCGATGAGTGGCATGAACTGTCTCAGTAATTTGTAGAAGACTACGTCCAGATGATCGGATGTTAAGACGTTCATAACATCTACCGCTGCAAAGTCCTGAAGGCCTTTGGTGATGGCAATGATCGAGGTATCTGGTGATTCGCGAATTCCGTGCGAAATGTTTTGCGTTAAAATTGCGTGCCCTGAATTGAAGCCAGCTTCTAACGTCTTCAGTGTCTAGGAGCCGTTTAGGTGCGCGGTAGGCAGCGAGCAACGTCACGACACCCCCAATGGTTTCCACCACCACCGCCTTGGGTTTGATAGTTGGCAGCGTCCGTCTCAGTACTTCTTAATGGCGGAGTGAGAGTCGGCTCTGTCACGTGTCCAGTTGCATGTCGCCCGCTTCGGTGGCAAGCATAGGTTGCTTCGTTCGCTCGGAATTTAGACTTCAGGTCAGTTTCGTTTACAAGACAGATGTCGATATGAAGACGACGACGTATATATTTCATACCACGTCCTGTTTTACAAGCATGATTAGTGACAAGGTTATTGAGGCTTGGGCTGGCTGTTCAGAGCTTCCCATTGCTGCTTGGGTTGCTGTTGTTGTTGTTGGCGCTGTTAGGTAGCCTCGAGCGATGTCAAATGTTAACAGGTCAGAGCTAATTCTTGTAGCGCCTTCGTCATGAGCGGTCGTTTCTGCATTTCCCGCGTTGCGAGACTTGTTTTGCTGTATTCCTCTGTGTTCTACAAGCGGAGGCTTTCATTTGTCTAATTAAAAGTGTATGACACTAATTCCATTATTGGTAATCAGTTATTGTCATTTTTGCTACATACCGTGACAGTATCAAAGGATGGCAGCCAGATTCAGCAAACCATCTTGGAGACAAATTGCAATGTTAATGATAGGAATTATATCTAAATGATTGTTTAAATCATTCCCGTTCACCATCCCAGAGATACATCGCATTTATGAATGCATTTAGGCATTATACCTAGATGATTGTTTAATCCATTATACATTGCGAAACTGATTTCTGAAACCATTTCTCTAGTGCAGACATTTCTGAAAGTGTAACTGAGAGACAAAAATAATGTCTGTCCTACAAATGCGGAAGAGCACTTCCATACTTGCTGAAACTAACGAAAACAAGACATTTACGTGAAAAAAAGAGACTGACGTTCTTAAACATGCTACGATTTAATACTTACATGTATTGTTTTGTTTCATTCTGATTAGCAAAGAAATTGATGATTGAAGATGTCATTAATGCTATAGCATTTGATAGCTCTAGAGGCGGACAAAACTGAAATACATGTTTCGGGTACAAAATCACGGTCGAACTTTGGGAAGACGATCACAGTGCTATGACTTGTGGACTTCGACGTCGTTCATTTCTATAAATATGGAATGTTATCCTCATTGAAAAACAAAATAAGTATGTCATGACGAATCATGGATACGCTTGTGAGTCACATTTGAATGGGAAAATGACATATTTTGACCACGCCACTGAAGAGAGAATCAGCCATACTCTCTATCTTCTAAAATAGTACAATGAAGGAAATGCGAGGTAACTAAACAAAACAATTTGTTGGCCTCGTTTCACTAATTTTGTTATTGCTGTATGACCTACGTTTCGGATTATAAGCACATTTTCTAATACTAAACGGATCCAAAAACTGAGAAAAAGGAGAAGATAAAATGCCAACTTTTTAAATATGTCATTTCTTGGCTTAAATTGTAAAAGCTATCTCTGCTGACAATTTTGACAAATTACATACGAATTTACAAAAATCTGTAGGAGCGCATTTACAAAATTCATTACTACATTTACAGTAACTATGACTAAATATTCCGTGGAGTAGAGTTATACAAAAAATGGTGCAAATGGCTCTATGCACTACGGGAGTTGACATCTGAGGTCATCAGACCCCTAGACTTAGAATTACTTAAACCTAACTAACGTAAGGACATCACACACATCCATTCCCGAGGCAAGATTCGAACCTGCAACCGTAGAAGCAGCGTGGTTCTGGACTGAAGCGCCTAGAACAGCTCGGCCACAGCGGCTGACTGATCTGGCCTTGTAACAATAACCAAAACGGCATTGCTGTGCTAGTACTGCGAACGGCTGAAAGCAAGCGGAAACTACGGCCGTAATCTTTCCCGAGGGCATGCAGCTTTACTGTATGATTAAATGATGATAGCGTCCTCTTGGGTAAAATATTCCGGAGGTAAAATAGTCCCCCATTCGGATCTCCGGGCGGGGACTACTCAGGAGGATGTCGTTATCAGGAGAAAGAAAACTGGAATTCTACGGATCGGAGCGTGGAATGTCAGATCCCTTAATCGGGCAGGTAGGTTAGAAAATTTAAAAAGGGAAATGGATACGTTAAAGTTAGATATAGTGGGAATTAGTGAAGTTCGGTGGCAGGAGGAACAAGACTTTTGGTCAGGTGAATACAGGGTTATAAATACAAAATCAAATAGGAGTAATGCAGGAGTAGGTTTAATAATGAATAAAAAAAATAGGAGTGCGGGTAAGCTACTACAAACAGCATAGTGAACGCATTATTGTGGCCAAGATAGACACAAAGTCCATGCCTACTACAGTAGTACAAATTTATATGCCAACTAACTCTGCAGATGATGAAGAAATTGATGAAATGTATGATGAGATAAAAGAAATTAAAGTAGTGAAGGGAGACGAAAATTTAATAGTCATGGGTGACTGGAATTCGTCAGTAGGAAAAGGGAGAGAAGGAAACATAGTAGCTGAATATGGACTGGGGCGAAGAAATGAAAGAGGAAGCCGCCTGGTAGAATTTTGCACAGAGCACAAATTAATCATAGCTAACACTTGGTTCAAAAACCATAAAACAAGGCTGTATACATGGAAGAAGCCTGAAGATACTGACAGGTTTCAGATAGATTATATAATGGTAAGACTGAGATTTAGGAAGCAAGTTTTAAATTGTAAGACATTTACAGGGGCAGATGTGGACTCTGACCACAATCTGTTGGTTATGACCTGTAGAATAAAACTAAATATAATGCAAAAAGGTGGGAATTTAAGGAGATGGGACCTGGATAAACTAAAAGAACCAGAGGTTGTACAGAGTTTCAGGGAGAGCATAAGGGAGCAATTGAGAGGAATGGGAGAAAGAAATACGGTAGAAGAAGAATGGGTAGCTTTGAGGGATGAAATAGTGAAGGCAGCAGAGGATCAAGTAGGTAAAAAGATGAAGGCTAGTAGAAATCCTTGGGTAACAGAGGAAATATTGAATTTAATTGATGAAAGGAGAAAATATAAAAATGCAGTAAATGAAGCAGGCAAAAAGGAATACAAACGTCTCAAGAATGACATCAACAGGAAGTGCAAAATGGCTAAGCAGGGATGGCTAGAGGACAAATGTAAGGATGTAGAAGCTTATCTCACTAGGGGTAAGATAGATACTGCCTACAGGAAAATTAAAGAAACCTTTGGAGAGAAGAGAACCACATGTATGAATATCAAGAGCTTAGATGGCAACCCAGTTCTAAGCAAAGAAGAGAAGGCAGGAAGGTGGAAGGAGTATATAGAAGGTTTATACAAGGGCGATGAACTGGAGGACAATATTATGGAAATGGAAGAGGATGTAGATGAAGATGAAATGGGAGATACGATACTGCGTGAAGAGTTTGACAGAGCACTGAAAGACCTGAGTCGAAATAAGACCTCAGGAGTAGACAACATTCCATTGGAACTACTGACGGCCTTGGGAGAGCCAGTCATGACAAAACTCTACCATCTGGTGAGCAAGATGTATGAGACAGGCGAAATACCCTCAGACTTCAAGAAGAATATAATAATTCCAATCCCTAAGAAAGCAGGTGTTGACAGATGTGAAAATTACCGAACTATCAGTTTAATAAGTCACAGCTGCAAAATACTAACGCGAATTCTTAACAGACGAATGGAAAGACTAGTAGAAGCCGACCTTGGGGAAGATCAGTTTGGATTCCGTAGAAATGTTGGAACACGTGAGGCAATACTGACCCTACGACTTATCTTAGAAGCTAGATTAAGGAAGGGCAAACCTACGTTTCTAGCATTTGTAGACTTGGAGAAAGCTTTTGACAATGTTGACTGGAATAATCTCTTTCAAATTCTGAAGGTGGCAGGGGTAAAATATAGGGAGCGAAAGGCTATTTACAATTGGTACAGAAACCAGATGGCAGTTATAAGAGTCGAGGGACATGAAAGGGAAGCAGTGGTTGGGAAGGGAGTGAGACAGGGTTGTAGTCTCTCCCCGATGTAATTCAATCTGTATATTGAGCAAGCAGTGAAGGAAACAAAAGAAACATTCGAAGTAGGTATTAACATCCATGGAGAAGAAATAAAAATGTTGAGGTTCGCCGAGGACATCGTAATTCTGTCACAGACAGCAAAGGACTTGGAAGAGCAGTTGAATGGAATGGATAGTGTCTTGAAAGGAGGATATAAGATGAACATCAACAAAAGAAAAACAAAGATAATGGAATGTAGTCGAATAAAGTCGGGTGATGCTGAGGAAATTAGATTAGGAAATGAGACACTTAAAGTAGTAAAGGAGTTTTGCTATTTGGGGAGCAAAATAACTGATGATGGTCGAAGTAGAGAGGATATAAAATGTAGACTGGCAATGTCAAGGAAAGCGTTTCTGAAGAAGAGAAATTTGTTAACATCGAGCATAGATTTAAGTGTCAGGAACTCATTTCTGAACGTATTTGTATGGAGTGTAGCCATGTATGGAAGTGAAACATGGACGATAACTACTTTGGACAACAAGAGAATAGAAGCTTTCGAAATGTAGTGCTACAGAAGAATACTGAAGATTAGATGGGTTGATCACATAACTAATGAGGAAGAATTGAATAGGATTGGAGAGAAGAGAAGTTTGTGGCACAACTTGACCAGAAGAAGGGATCGGTTTGTAGGACACGTTCTGAGGCATCAAGGGATCACCAATTTAGTATTAGAGGGCAGTGTGGAGCGTAAAAATCGTAGCGGGGGACCAAGAGATGAATACACTAAGCAGATTCAGAAGGATGTAGATTGCAGTAGGTAATGGGAGATGAAGAAGCTTGCACAGGATAGAGTAGCATGGAGAGCTGCATCAAACCAGTGTCAGGACTAAAGACCGCATCAACAATTGTCTGACAGGAGTGAATAACTGAATTAAGCTTGTTTATCCAGCAATAAATGTGTGGATACAGACATCTGTTTCTTAATTTCTAAAATTTTTAACTTAGAGAACTTTGCACATTTTCCTTGTATGTTATGGACTTTTATATGTTACGCAAATCTGGTTTTGATTTATTCAATGTTTTGGCAAAGGATGGGTCTGGCTTATTTAATCTCGAACGTCCATGTTGCTCTCTGGGTCTGGTGACGTCTGACCTCACACTCTGTCAAATACATTATAAATGATGTCTGAAACTGTGCCTCTAACTGGAATGTGTTTTCCAATGAAGAACCAGTAAGTGTTCGTCAAAATTTGTGGAAATGTTCTCACATCATTAGTATTCAATGATCGAACTTTCATTACGTTTGGATGTGCACTATCAATATCAGCATGAGATGTGACCACCAAAGGGTCGAAAACTACTGTGGAATTGAATCATAAAGCCAACAGATGTCATCTTGAGGAATTTCTTGCCACGCGTCAAGGTCATACTTTGTGATGTCATGAAGACTGCTGAAGAAAGGCCGATTCGTGGATTATTCTTACGTATATATCATTATCCAGTACTTCAGGAACTGTGGGAAGCAATGAATTGTACCAGTAACTAATAGTAACTTGCTTTACTGTATGAACTGTAATGGGACCTACCAAATACAGGGTGTTTCAGAAGTGAAGGTCAATATTCAAAATTATGACAGGAATGATCATTCATATCTTAAGAGCTATGAACAATTTTTGGTCTTCGATACTATGAGACAAATCTCTTCTATTGAAAGCGCTTTGCTTTCCGTATTTTGGGAAGTGGTAGTATGGACCAAAACAAGAAAAAAATATCTAGTAAACATGTGTTCTGAAATGTGTACCTTTTAAGTTACGAGCACTTGTTCATTAGAAGAGTTGTGTTTCATAGTAGCAAACAAAAACAAGTGCTCGTAGCTCTTGAAGCATGTGTTTCAGAGCCCGCGTTGCTTCACGTTTTTGCTTGGACTGATCATTCCTGTCATACTCCTGAATACTGACCATGACATGTGGAGATATATTCTGTCACTGTCTGAGCTTCGGATCCCTACCGTATCGCAATAATAAGAATCTAATACGCATAGACAAGTTCAATATATACACTGAAGCGCCAAAGAAACTGGTGTAGGAATGGGTATTCAAATACAGTCATACATAAACAGACAGAATGGAGTGGGGTCGGCAACGCCTATGTGAGACACCAAGAGTCTGGCGCAGTTGTCAGATCGGTTACAGCTGCTACAACGGCAGGTTATCAAGATGTAAGTGAGGTTGAACATTGTGTTATAGGCTGCGCACGAAAGGTGGGACACAGCATCTCCGAGGCAGCGATGAAATGGGCATTTTCCCATACGACCATTTCACGAGTGTTCCGTGGAGGCCGGCCGGTGTTGCCGTGCGGTTCTAGGCGCTTCAGTTTGGAACCGCGTGACCGCTAAGGTCTCAAGTTCGAATCCTGACTCGGGCATGGATGTGTGTGATGTCCTTATGTTAGTTAGGTTTAAATAGTTCTAAGTTCTAGGGGACTAATGACCACAGATGTTAAGTCCCATAGTGCTCAGAGCCATTTGAACCATTTTTTTGTTCCGTGGATATCAGGAATCCGGCAAAACATCAAATCTCGGACATCTCTGCGGTTGGCAAAAGATCCTGTAGGAACGGGACCAAAAACATCTGAAGAGAATCGTTCAACGTGACATAAGTGCAACCCAGCGCAGATTGCTGCAGATTTCAATGTTGGGCCATCGATGAATGTCAGTGTGTCAACCATTCGACGAAACATCATCGATATGGACTTTAGGAGCCGAAGGCCCACTCGTGTATCCTTGATCACTGCACGACACAAAGCTATACACGGTGAGTCACCTAACATTACCGCTGGATATATTTCGTAAACCACATCAAATACTGACGAATCGATTCCACAGACCGAACGTGAGTAGAGGGGCTAGTGTAATTGGTTAATACAAACCGTAAAACAATGCACGGAAGTATGTTTTTTAACACAAACCTACGTTTCTTAAATGGAACCCCGTTAGTTTTGTTAGCACATCTGAACATGTCAACAAATACGTAATCATTGCCGTTTGTTGCATTGTAAAATAATAATTAAATCCGGAGATATTGTAACCTAAATTTGACGCTTGAGTGCCACTCCTTCGCTGTTCGATCGTGTGTATCGGAGAGCACCGAATTACTTAGGGATCCAAAGGGAACCGTGATGGACCTTAGGTACAAAAGAGACCGGAACAGCACATTACGTCCACATGCATACATCTGGTGTAATGTCTCCGCAGGCTGCCACAATACGTTGTTTCATATCCTCGGGGGTTGTAGGCACATCACGGTACACATTCTCCTTTAACGTACCCCACAGAAAGAAGTCCAGAGGTGTAAGATTAGGAGAACGGGCTGGCCAATTTATGCGTCCTCCACGTCCTATGAAACGCCAGTCGAACATCCTGTCAAGGGTCTGTCTAGTGTTAATTGCGGAATGTGCAGATGCACCATCATGCTGATATCACATACGTCGACGCGTTTCCAGTGGGACATTTTCGAGCCACGTTGGCAGATCATTCTGTAGAAACGCGATGTATGTTGCAGCTGTATGGGCCCCTGCAATGAAGTGAGGACCAATGAGGTGGTTGCCAATGATTCCGCACCATACATTTACAGTCCACTGTCGCTGTCGCTCTACCTGTCTGAGCCAGCGAGGATTGTCCAGGGACCAGTAATGCATGTTCCGTAGCTTCACTGCTCCGTGGTTCGTGAAACCCGCTTCATCGGTAAACAGGTAGAACTGCAACGCATTCTCTGTTAATGCCCATTGACAGAATTGCACTCGATTATTAAAGTCATCACCATGTAATTGCTGATGTAGCGACACATGAAACGGGTGAAAGCGGTGACGATGCAGTATGCGCATGACACTACTTTGACTCAGTCCACTGGCTCTCGCAGTGTCCCGTGTACTCGTGTGGGTTCATGGCAACAGCAGCTAACATACCAACTGCACCCGCTTCTTCTGTGACGGGCCTGTTACGGACCCGTTTGCGTGCTACGACCATACCTGTTGCATACAGTTGGCGGGAGATATTTTGAAATGTGCGGCCCGTTGGATGCTCTCTGTCCGGGTACCGTTCTGCATACACCCTGCAGGCTTCAGCTGCATTTCGTCGACACTCGCCATAGATGAGTAACATCTCCGCCTTTTCAGAGTTCGAATACACCATGCTCACAGTTCCTACAACACTACACTATCACAGACGTATGGTAACACGGTGTACTACAGTTGGTCTGCGTGCGGAGACGAATGCAGAATAAGAGTAGCAGCAAGCGCTACATGCGGACACTGCGACAGCTAGACCAAACAACAGTGCACTACAGCCACACTCGTAAACACGGTCGTCATCGTAATCATGTGCCTGCAGATGCTGCTCGCCGACCGTGGCCCGTGTTTGTTACAACACGCAATTGAACGTCGGAGGTTTCAAGCGTCAACTTTGGGTTACAATATCTCGGGATGTAATTAACATTTTACAATGCAACAACCGGCACTGATTACGTATTTGTTTATATGTTGATGTGCTAACAAAACTAACTCGGTTCCGTTTAAAAAAAACGTAGGTTTGTGTTAAAAAACATACTTCCGTGCATTTTTGTATGGTTTGTATTAAACAATTTCACTAGCCCCTCTCCTCACGTTCGGCCTGTGGAATCGGTTCGTCAGTATTTGATGTGGCTTACGAAATATATCCAACGGTAACGTTAGGTGACTCACCCTGTATACCTGGCCAGGGCCCGTCAACACCGTCATTGGGCTGTTAATGTGTGGAAACATGTTGCTTGGTCTGACGAGCCTCATTTCAAATTGTATCGAGCAGATGGACGTGTACGGGTATGGAGAGAACCTCACGAATCCGTGGAGCCTGCATGTGATCGGGGGACTGTTGAAGCTGATGGAGGCCCTGTAATGGGGTGGTGCGTGTGCAGCTGCAGTGATATGGGACCCCTTGTAGGCCTAGCCATGTCTCTGTCAGGTGACACTTACGTAAGCATGCTGTCTGATCACCTGGATCCATTCGTGTCCATTGTGCACTCCGACAGACTTTGGCAATTCCAGCAGGACAGTCCGACACCCGACACGTCCAGAACTGTACAGAGTGGCTCGAGGAACACTCTTCTGACTTTAAACACTTCCGCTGGCCACCAGACTCCCCAGACATGAACATTATTGAGCATCTCTGGGATGCATTGCAACGTGCTGTTCAGAAGAAATCTCCACCCCCTGGTACTCTTACAGATTTGTGGATAGCCCAACAGGATTCATGGCGTCAGTTCCCTCCAGCAGTGCTTCAGATGTTAGTCGAGTCCATGCGACATCGTGTTGCGGCATTTCTGCGTGCCCTCGTGGGCCCTAAACGATATTAGGCAGGTGTACCAATTTATTTGATTCTTCAGTGTATGTTATCAGTATAACCCAAAATTAAAAAAACCGACATTACTAATTTTCTTGATGAGAATACATCATCTCGGTATAAATTATTTTGACCTTAGCGCTGATACAAAGTCCGTGCATTCATTTGCAGTTGTAGTCGCAGAACGAGAACTTCTTTACTGCAAGGACGCAGAAGATTTGCGGCTACTCGTGCACACAAAGCACTGAGACCGGTATGCCAGTGCCGGGTTAACCCTTAGTTTACCCTCAGAGTCAGGGAGCCAGCAACTCGGCGAGCGCTCACGGACTGGGGCGCCAGGCCCGGCCCGGCCTCCGCCGCTGGCCAGCGCCCTGTGTGGCGGCAGGCGGCCGCTCTTGCAGGCCTGCCGCCTCCAGAGGCTCGGGGGACTCAGGTCCAGTCCCAGTCTGCAGAGGGCATCGAACCCCGGCCCTTCCGCACCGAAGGCAGCCACGTCAGCCATTCGGCTACGGACACGATCAGCGCTTATGTCACCCGCCGGTACAAAAGAATGCTTAATAGCATCGAAAAAGAAATGTCTTGTGCTACGCTATATCATTTAAAGGTACATGGAGGCTATAAACCTAAACATCGGTGTAGCTAAACGCTTCATTAAAATTTACTTAGTCATTAAAATGTAGAAGCTTCTTTATTACACTGTTGGTACCTCATCTTTTCCCATCTTCCGTCTTAAAATGAGACATTTCTTCCTTCTTTTACTTCTCTTTGTGCCATTGAAGGTGATGTCTGTGTGTTTTTGCGGGTATTTGTTTTTTTTTTCAGACACTTCATAGAACGCTTGATTACCAGCACTATTACATTGACTCGAGCACAAGTTTTGGGGAAATATACGACGGAAATTCTACTGAAGGAGATGTAATTACTCGTATCCGCCCCGATACGACAGAAACTGTTCTCAGAAGCTCTGGTCCGTATATGCTCATCAAAAGCCTTGAGGAATGGGCTCACTATCCGCACCTCAAAAAGCGTGTTTCATATGTCACAGGTATGTTTACTACCCCATCAATCCGATTGCAGAACGTTTTGGTATAATACCTCCACACTGAAGTGTTCACTCACTTACAGTCTGCATTTTTGCAAACGAGGAATGTGAATGTATTTAGTGTTAACAATCAAATGTAGGAATATATCTATTAAAGAGAGAAAGTAGTCTACTAGTTAAAAAAATTACAGGGTTATTACAAATGATTGAAGCGATTCCACAGCTCTACAATAACTTTATTATTTGAGATATTTTCACAATGCTTTGCACATACATACAAAAACTCAAAAAGTTTTTTTCAGGCATTCACAAATGTTCGATATGTGCCCTTTTAGTGATTCGGCAGACATCAAGCCGATAATCAAGTTCCTCCCACACTCGGCGCAGCATGTCCCCACCAATGAGTTCGAAAGCATCGTTGATGCGAGCTCGCAGTTCTGGCACGCTTCTTGGTAGAGGAGGTTTAAACACTGAATCTTTCACATAACCCCACAGAAAGAAATCGCATGGGGTTAAGTCGGGAGAGCGTGGAGGCCATGACATGAATTGCTGATCATGATCTCCACCACGACCGATCCACCGGTTTTCCAATCTCCTGTTTAAGAAATGCCGAACATCCTGATGGAAGTGCGGTGGAGCACCATCCTGTTGAAAGATGAAGTCGGCGCTATCGGTCTCCAGTTGTGGCATGAGGCAATTTTCCAGCATGTCCAGATACACGTGTCCTGTAACGTTTTTTTTGCAAAAGAAAAATGGGCTGTAAACTTTAAACCGTGAGATTGCACAAAACACTTTTGGTAAATTGCGAATTTGCTGCACGAATGCGTGAGGATTCTCTACCGCCCAGATTCGCACATTGTGTCTTTTCACTTCACCATTAAGAAAAAATGTTGCTTCACCACTGAAAACAAGTTTCGCACTGAACGCATCCTCTTCAGTGAGCTATTGCAACCGCGCCGAAAATTCAAAGCGTTTGACTTTGTCATCGGGTGTCAGGGCTTGTAGCAATTGTAAACGGTAAGGCTTCTGCTTTAGCCTTTTCCGTAAGATTTTCCAAACCGTCGGCTGTGGCACGCTTAGTTCCCTGCTTGCTTTAGTGGTCGACTTCCGCGGGCTACGCGTGAAACTTGCTTGCACGCGTTCAACCGTTTCTTCGCTCACTGCAGGCCGACCCGTTGATTTCCCCTTACAGAGGCATCCAGAAGCTTTAAACTGCGCATACCATCGCCGAATGGAGTTAGCAGTTGGTGGGTCTTTGTTGAACTTCGTCCTGAAGTGACGTTGCACTGTTATGACTGACTGATGTGAGTGCATTTCAAGCACAACATACGCTTTCTCGGCTCCTGTCGCCATTTTGTCTCACTGCGCTCTCAAGCGCTCTGGCGGCAGAAACCTGAAGTGCGTCTTCAGCCGAACAAAGCTTTATGAAAAGATATCTGGCATACTAGTCAGTTGTGTTATACCAAGAAACTCAATTCTGGACATTAAACCTTTAATTAGATCAACTGATGTTGCCGTGGTGGTCTTGATTCCTAAACATTGTTTGATGTTGAGCTCCGCGCTACTCTGTTTTCTGCTAGCGTCTTCGCACCTGCATACATTACTGGCCATTAAAATTGCTACACCATGACGTTCTACAGACGTGAAATTTAACCGACAGGAAGAAGATGCTGTGATATGCAAATGATTAGCTTTTCAGAGCATTCACACAACGTTGGCGCCGGTGGTGACATCTACAACGTGCTGACATGAGGAAAGTTTCCAACCGATTTCTCGTACACAAACAGCAGTTGATTAGCGTTCTCTGGTGAAACGTTGTTGTGATGACTCGTGTAAGGAGGAGAAATGCGTACCATCACGTTTCCGCCTTTGATAAAAGTCGGATTGCGGTTTACGTATCGCGACACTGCTGCTCGCATTGGTCAAGATCCAATGACTGTTAGCAGAATATGGAATCGGTACGTTCAGGAAGGTAATACGGAACGCCGTGCTGGATCCCAACGGCCTCGTATCACTAACAGACGAGATGACAGGCAGCTTATCCGCGTGGCTGTAACGGATCGTGAAGCCACGTCTCGATTCCTGACTCAACGGATGGGGACGTTTGCAAGACAACAACCATGTGCACGAACAGTTCGACGACGTTTGCAGCAGCATGGACTATCAGCTCGGAAACCATGGCTACGGTTACCCTTGACGCTGCATCACACACAGGAGCGCCTGCGATGGTGTACTCAACGACGACCCTGGGTGCACGAATGGCAAAACGTTATTTTTTCGGATGAATCCAGGTTCTGTTTACAGCATCATGATGGTCGCATCCGTGTTTGGCGACATCGCGGTGAACGCACATTGGAAGTATGTATTCGTCATCGCCATACTGGTGTATCACCTGGCGTGATGGTATGCGGTGCAATTGGTTACACGTCTCGGTCACCTCTTGTTCGCATTGACGTCACTTTGAACAGTGGACGTTACATTTGAGATGTGTTACGACCCGTGGCTCTACCCTTCATTCGACGCCTGCGAAACCCTACATTTCAGCAGGATAATGCACGACCACATTTTGCAGGTCCTGTATGGGCCTTTCTGGATACAGAAAATGTTCGACTGCTGCCCTGGCCAGCACATTCTCCAGATCTCTCATCAATTGAAAACGTCTGGTCAATGGTGGCCGAGCAACTGGCTCGTCACAATACGCCAGTCGCTACTCTTGATGAACTGTGGTACCGTGTTGAAGGTGCATGGGCAGCTGTACCTGTAGACGCCATCCAAGCTCTGTTTGACTCAATGCCCAGGCGTATCAAGGCCGTTATTACGTTGTTCCGGGTACTGATTTCTCAGGATCTATGCACCCAAATTGCGTGAAAATGTAATCACATTTCAGTTCTAGTATAATATATTTGTCCAATGTGTACCCGTTTATCACCTGCATTTCTTCTTGGTGTAGCAATTTTAATGGCCAGTAGTGTAGTTGCTCACATTGCTGCATATAATACGCTTCATGAATCACGATCAAATGCTATTCCCGCAGCAGTAATACAGGCCAATTAGAATTACCCAACTGTAACAGATTTCGCTATGCCAATGAGTCGTACTTTAATTTTCTTTCATGTCTAGGAAAACAAAAAAACGTTGCGAATATCCTATGCATCTTGTCCATTTCGTTTACTTGTTTTATCTTCTCAAAATTTAGGTTGCTGCCCTTACGAAAATGCTTGAATCTGTTCAGATGTTACTCTTGATTGTATGTAAGTGACAAGTGTGACGACACAACTCACTGGCCTGAGTTACATTTCGGCACTGCTTTGCCACAAACTTGGCGTCATGGCAGGCACGGTACACCGGAGCGGCGCACTTCCCAGCTGCCGTGCCGCTTCTCTTCAAAGACAACCCTGTACTGTTCTCAGATTTGATGTACAGGTTTTGCTACAATATTCCAACTACAGCTTTGTATCACTCAACTTCAAACACTATGCTGTATGTTTTACGTAATCATTTTGTTTATCCTGTACAGTACACATGTACGTGCAAGTACCTTAAAATGTGCTACACATGCGCAGGTATACAATAATTTTCTTGTGTAATAGTTAAGTAACATAAAATCTTAGTGAATGAGATTTGCATGAATATTCGTGTTATGCTAAAATTTTTGTACAGACACTAGTTTGATGCAGCTCTCCATGTTACCCTATCCTGTGCAAGCTTCTTCATCTCCCAGTACCTACAGCAACCTACGTCTTTCTGAATCTGCTTAGTGTATTCATCTCTTGCTCTCTCTCTACGATTTTTACCCATCACGTTGCCCTCCAATACCAAATTGGTGATCCCTTGATGCCTCAGAACATGTCCTACCAACCGATCCCTTCTTTTTGTCAAGTTGTACCACAAACTCCTCTTCTCCCCAATTCTGTTCAATACCTCTTCCTTAATTATGTGATCTACTCATCTATTCTTCAGCATTCTTCTGTAGTACCACATTTCTAAAGCTTCTATTCTCTTCTTGTCCAAACTATTTATCGTCCATGTTTCACTTACATGGCTGCACTTAATACAAACACTTTTAGAAACGACTTCCTGACGCTTAAATCTGTACTTTATGTTAATAAATTTCTCTTCTTCAGAAACGCTTTCCTTGCCATTGCCAGTCTACATTTTATATCCTCTCTACTTCGACCATCATGAGTTATTTTGCTCCCCAAATAGCACAACGCATTTACTGCTTTTAGTGTCAAAATTTTAAACATGGCTGAAACAGGAACTGTTGAAAATTTTCCCGGTAAATGAGCCAAACAGTTGCAAGATAAAGGTATATTGTAATCCTTGACCACAGTTTCGGTATATCTAAATATACCTAAATCCAATTGAACTGGAAGACACCTTCATACATAATTTAAAAAAAATAAATAAAAAAAATTAAAAAATAGTACCCATGAAAATTACCAAAGTATTACAAACACAAAAACTGGTAGTCACTTACTAAAGTCACATCTTGCAGTGGAGATGCATAAAACAACCGCTCCAAAGATGGCACCAGTAGTTAAAATATCACTTTCATCTGTACAGCATAATTATGAAGAGATGGTCGATGCGAACGCGGCATGCTATCATTAGTTGGCCTGTGAACTGGCGTGAAAGGGTGTGGAAGCACTAAGGCAGACAGTTTCACCGGGAGAGGGCAGTTGTGGTATGAGCGAGACACTCGCGCTCATTAAAACCCGGGATACGTACCCATGCGCATAAAAATTTTAAAGGTTGTGCTAAATCAGACCCTCTGTCTTAATAAATAAAACATACCAGAACCATTTAAAACACTTGAATTTCTCGTAAAAATACTTTTTCTGGTATTATTATCCCAGCAGATTCTTGTCATCCACAATCTCACAAAGTTTCCTTCTTTCACCCTGCAGCTCACGTGCCGTGAACAGGATTATTTAGAGAAAGAAATATCTTTAGTAAAATCCATAGCTATTAGCAATGGACATGACCCTATGTTAATTCACCAAATTGTTAGGAAAAAACAGCTGTAAAATTTTCAATCTTAGGAGATAACAGGGCGATAGAGATTGAGCGATATAACTTTATTTCTCTTCCATTTTTGGGGAACGTATCATATAAGATAAGGAGACCTCTACCGAAGCAATAAGGTTACAGAGTAGGCTCTTCCGTAAAAAATAGCTTAAAACAAAGAGTGATTCATACTATTAGGGCACGGGAAGAACTTGGCATTAAATCCGGAGTTTACAAAATTACTTGTAACGACTTCCCCAACAATTACGTTGGACCGACAGGTCGACCCACTAAAGTAAGACATAAAGAACACATGCTAGGTAAAAATGGGGAAAATGTGCACAATTCCATGTTTGCTGAACATCTATTGCTCTTACAACATACGCCACGTAAACTGAATGACATAGAATTGCTACATGGAAAGAGTAAGGGTTACAAACTGGACGTGTTCGAGGAATTAGAAATTTTTAAACATCTATCTCAAAAAGATGGATTTATTCTTAACGGACAGGTGAAGCTTAGAAACAATTTTTTTTTGGGGTAGTTTCAAACCCCTCCTTGCTCTCACGTGATATAGTCTGCCTGACTAGAAGCTAATTTTCTTGTATGTTTATGCTGGTGAGATGCTCCTTTCCTACCTTGTTGGGACTTTACGTGTTTTTGATGATTGTTGTTCGCGGTTTTCGATGTGTATGTATGGTTCAAAAGATTCTTTTATGTTTTTCATTCTTGATGAAAGATGGTTTCGATTTTCTACAACATTTCGTTGGTTTTTGTTAGTATGTATCCTAGCCTTTATTTCGCGCGAGATTCTAGCGCATACCACTAGTGCCCTGTCTCGTTAGGTGTGTTGCTTAGCGCAGGCCTGATCTGCTTGACTCTAGGACGCAGGCAAATCGGTGCTCGTGTTTTCTAATGTTTGCAGGTGTTTTAAATGGTTCTGGTATGTTCTATTTATTAAGACAGAGGATTTGAATTAGCACAACCTTTAAAATTTTGATGCGCATGCGTATGTATCCAGTGTTTTAATGAGCGCGAGTGTCTCGCTCATACCACAACTGCCCTCTCCCGGTGAAACTGTCTGCCTTAGTGCTTCCACACCCTTTCACGCCAGTTCACAGGCCAACTAATGATAGCACGCCGCGTTCGCATAGACCATCTCTTCATAATTTTAATTACTGGTGCCGCCTTTGTCACGGTTGTTTTACGCATCTCCACTGCAAGATGTGATATTAGTAATTGACTAAAAGTTTTTTTGCTTGTAATACTTTGGTAATTTTTATGGTTACTTAAAGCTAAAAGCATTTTTTTGTTCTATCTCAGTTACGATGCTACGTTTTTTGCTAATGTCTTCCTGTTCAGGTGTATTTTTGCTTCCCATGAAGGTATATTTAGATACACCGAAACCGTGGTCAAGGATATCAATAAATCTTTGTCTTGCAACTATTTGGCTGTTTTCTTTTACCGTGAAGTACTTTAAGTGTCTCAATTCTTAATCTAATTCCCTCAACATCACCCGATTTAATTCGACTACATTCCATTATCCTCGTTTTCCTTTTGTTGATGTTAATCGTACATCCTCATTTCAGGACACTGTACCTTCCGTTCAACACCTCTTCCAAGTTCTCTGACAGAAATGTGTGTGTGTGTGTGTGTGTGTGTGTGTGTGTGTGTGTGTGTGTGTGTGTGCGTGTGCGTGTTCGGGCGCTCGACGTCGAGGTCATCAGCGCCCTGACACACATTAAAAGAAACAAATGTGGACAAATTTAGTAAAATGGAAGCATATACGCAAAGAAAACAGGAAAAGATGAGCAACGCCGTATAAGAAAATAAAACGTAAGAATACGAGAAAGGAGCGTCAAGAATGCCACAGGAAATTGTCACTGGCTGGCCACTTACGCAAAATATGGGCGAGTCAGTTACCCTGTGAACAAATTTAAGACCCTCTCTCTAAAATTTTGGTAGAAACATTGGACAAGTCACAGAACTTTAAAACTTTAACCACATTCATTTTAGTATTCCCTAAAAGAGATGGCAGATCCACTGTCAAGTAAGCCGCGGCCCGCTGGTCAGAAAATAAGACGCAATCGAATAAAACGTGGCGCACAGTGACCTGGACGCACCAAGTACCACACATTGGAGGGTCCTCTCGTCGGAGCAGGAAGCCATGCATCATAGAACTGTGGCCTATATGAACCCAAGTGAGGAGAACCTCGTCCCGCCTACGTGGCTGGAAAGATGTACGCCACACACGCGTTGTAGACTTGACTAAACGGAGCTTATTGTCAGTCACTTCCAGCCACTCACCCTCCCACCGACGCATGACCCGTGAGCTCAACAGCGAGGTGAGTGCGTGCAGGGGGATGGCACACTGAGATACTGGCGCAGCGAGGCACGTCTCCTTGGCTGCGAGATCTCCTCTTCCGTTCTCAGCAATGTCGACGTGCCCTGGAACCCAGCAGAAAGTCACCTCCTTCCCCAGTCGTTGTAGTTGGAAGAGGGCATCCTGGATGGTCTGGACTATTTTATCTGCTGGATACAAACGTTGTAATGAGTGAAAGGCGCTTAGTGAATCGGAACAGACAAGAAATTAAGGCGGGGAAGAGCGTGTCATTTGCTCCAGTGCCCGCAAGACCGCAGACAATTCTGCATCAAAGACAGTAACTGCTTGAGGCAGTAGGACGTCGAGGACAATTTCCGGATAAACAACGGAGCAACCAACAGAATCGCCTTGTTTCGACCCATCCTAAAAACAGACTACATAGTCGTGGTGCTCAGGTAATATGGCAGAAAATGTTGCATTAAAAACAGAAGCATTAGTGCAATTTCTCTTGTACCACACCAAATCTAAAATCACTCTGGGCCTCTCCAGTAACCAGGTTTGCTGGCGGTTAAAACCCTGGCTTTGGGGCTGTACGGGCTCCACACCGAGGGACTCCATCACACGCTGCACACGGATCCCAAACGGCATCGTGGCTCAGAGATAGTAGGAAAAAAGACGATCTAGAGGCTCATGAGCAACAGTATGGTAAATGGGTGAAGTTGGAGCTACAAGGAGCTGCCGCTGGATGGTAAGTGGTGGTTCCCCGGCCTCAGCAGAGAGGCTGGGTATGGGACTGGTCCGATAAGCACCCGTGGCCAGTCGAATCCCCGCATGGTGGACAGCATCAAGGATCTCAAAAAAAGGGGGCCTCGCTGACCCATGCACCGTGCACCTGTAGTCCAGCCGCGAGCGCACAAAAGCCCGACAAAACTGGAGGAAACGCGCCCTGTCCGCTCCCCGAGGCCTGTGGATGAGGCACTTCAGGATGGTCAGTGCCTTCATGGTTCTGGCCTTCAAACCATGACAATCCGGTGTAAAAATGGAGGCCGAGAAACCGCACTGTGTCTCTAAAATGTAAGATAGTGTCCCATATATGCAAGACAGGCAAATTTAAAGGATGACGAGAATGATTAAAATGAACACACACACTTATTGGCATAAAACTGAAAACCTATCCTTGCAGCCCACTCCTCTAACTGACGGCTCACCATTGCAACACTGGAGGAGGAACAGAAAACAGCGAAGTCATCCACAAATAATGGGCACTGTACTGGACTCCTTACTGTAGATGTTATATTGTTGATGGCTGTGGCAAAGAGGGTAACACTTAAAACACTGCCCTGGGGCACACCATTCTTCTGCTCAAATCGATCAGGCAGTGTGTTACCAACTAGGGTCTGAAAAAACCGCCGAGAGAGGAAAGACCGAATGAAAATGGGGAGGTGGCCGCAGTTGTGCAAGAGTGCAGTGTCTCCAAGTAGTATCGCATACCTTACCGATATCAAAGAAGATACCGATATAGTGATGCTGATGGAGGAAAGCCTGATGAATAACCGGTTCTAGGAGGGTCAGGTTGTCGACTGTGGACCGAAATTTTCGGAATCCACACTGAGAACGGCTAAGGAGTTGCATGCTGTGTAAAAGACGAGCAGACGACAGTTAACCATCTGTTCCAGGGTATTTACTACGCATCTCGTCAAGGCGATACTCTCATAACTACCGGCACATGTGCGGTCCTTTCCTGGTTTGAGGAGGGGGATTAGAACTGCCTCCCTCCACGAGTTGGGGAAGACACCTGTCTGCCATGTAGATTAAAACATTCGAGGAGGATTTCCTTTGACGCCGTTGCCAGATGTCGAAGCATGCTGTACCAGATGTGGTTGTGACCGGGTGCAGTGTCAGAAGTCTCAGTCAGTGCCTATTCAAGCTCCCACATGGAGAATGGGAAGCTGTAGGCCTCGGAACTGTTCGACATAAAGTCCAACTTTTCCCTCTCGACAGTTGCACGGTAGCGACGAAACGCTGGATAATAGCTTGCGTTGGCAGTAGCTTGTGCAAAATGCTCGGAGAGCGTCTGAGCAATGCTTCTACGTGTTGTTTGGAGGCACCCCTGGTTCGACACTGTAGCTATCAGTAAACGGCTGTGTTTACCGTAAATCCTGTGGATGGCTTCCCATACTTTTGAGGAACAAGTAGAGCGATTGATGGAATTCAGGAACTCAGGCTATGACAGCTTTTTGCTGTTTAATGATACGGCGAGCCTTGGCTCTCGCGATTCGAAAGTTTGAGAGATTGTCCACTGTCGGGTGGCGTTTAAACTATCAAAGAGCTGCACACGTGTCCCAAATGGCTAAATGGTAGTATTCTGTCCACCCAGGGACAGGTCGCCTCTGAAGAGGGCCGAAAGACATTGGTATGGATGGATTAGCGGCGTGATGGATCACATGTGTGATGGATCCACCCATTCCAGGACGCTGTTACTGTGTTCAGACACAACCAACTGGCCGAACAGCATCCAGTTCGCCCTGCCACTCATCCACGTTGGTGGCTTCTGTTCCAGCAACACACCATCGAGTAGCTGAAGGCGGATTAGAAAGTGGTCGCTAAAATAAAGATCGTCAATGACCTCCCAGTGAACAGTCGGCGAGGGCTGGAGAGCAGAGAGAGACAGGTCAACGGCTGAGAATGACCCAGTAGCAGCACGGAAACGAGTCGGAGTACCAGCATGTAGGAGGCACAGCTCTCGAGATGTGAGGAGGCTCTCCAAAACTCGGCCTGCATGGCAAGTAGACGTGAGCCCCACAGGACATGCTGGGCGTTGAAGTCTGCCAGGAGAAGATATGTTTGGGAGAGTTGCGTGATAAGATCTGTGAGAGCGGCAGAGTCTACTGCAGCCAGAGGAGGTAAATAAAGAGAACAAATTGTAAGCTTCTGACGTACAGAAATTCCAACTGCAACTGCTTGCAGGTCGGTATCCACAGAAGAGCAGCGGAGTGGAGCTGATTATTGACAAAAACAACGACCCCTCCACTGGCTCTTTCCCCAGTCAGGTCGTACTTGCGACGTAGGGTATAGCCTCGTAGAGCAGGGGCACCAGATGCTTTGATATGTGTTTCCCGCAAACACCAGCACAGAGGGAGTTACTCCTCTAGATACCCTTTCCTTGCCATTGCCGGTCTACATTTTATATCCGCTCTACTTCGACCATCGTCAATTATTTTGCTCATGAAATAGCAAAACTCATTTACTACTTTAAGTGTCTCATTTTCTAATCTAATTCCCTGAGCATCACCCGACTTAATTCGACTACATGGCATCATCCTTGTTTTGCTTTTGTTGATGTTCATCTTATATCCTTCTTTCAAGACACTATCCGCTCCTTTCAACTACCCTTCCAGGCCCCTTGCTGTCTCTGACAGAAATACAGTGTCATCGGAAAAACTTGAAGTTGTTATTTCTTCTCAATGTATTTTAATTCCTACTCCGAATTTTTCTTCTGTTTCCTTTACTGCTTGTTCAATGTACAGATTGAATAACATCGGGGAGAGAATACAACCCTGTCTCACTCCCTTCCCAACCACTGCTTCCCTCTCATGTCCCTCGACTCTTATAACTGCCATCTGGTTTCTGTACAAATTGTAAGTAGCCTTTTGCTCCCTGTATTTGACCCCTGCCACCATCACAATTTGAAAGAGAGTACTCCAGTCAATACTGTCAAAAGCTTTCTCTAAGTCTACAAATGCAAGTAACGTAGGTTTGCCTCTCCTTAATCTATCTTCTGAGATAAGTCGTATGGTCAGTATTGCTTCACGTGTTCAAACATTTCTACAGAGTTGAAACTTATCTTTCCCGAGGTCGACCGCTACCAGTTTTTCCATTCTCCTGTAAAGAATTCGTATTAGTATTTTGCAGCTGTGACTTATTAAACTAATAGTTCGATAATTTTCAGATCTGTGAGCACCTGCTTGTTTGGGATTGGAATTATTATATTGTTTTTGAAGTCTGAGGGTATTTCGCCTGTCTCATACAACTTGCTCACCAGATGGTAGAGTTTTGTTAGGGCTGGCTCTCCCAAGGCTACCAGTAGTTCTAATGGAATGTTGTCTACTTCCGGGACCTTGTTTCGACTCAGGTCTTTCAGTGCTCTGTCAAACTCTTCCCACAGTATCATATCTCCCATTTCATCTTCATGTGCGTTCTTTTCCATTTCCATAATATTGTCCTCAATTACATCGCCCTTGAATAGGCCCCCTATATACTCTTTCCACCTTTCTGTTTCCCTTTTTTGCTTAGAACTGGGTTTCCATCTGAGCTCTTGATATTCATACAAGTGGTTCTCTTTTCTCAAAAGGTCTCTTTAATTTTCGTGTAGGTAGTGTCTATCTTAGCCCTAGTGAGATAAGCCTCTGCATCCTTACATTTGTCCTCCAGCCGCTCCTGCTTAGTTATTTTGCACTTCCTGTCGCTCTCATTTTTGAGACGTTTGTATTCCTTATTGCCTCCTTCATTTACTGCATTTTAATATTTTCTCCTTTCGTCAATTAAATTCAATATATCTCCTGTTAGCTAAGGATGTCTACTAGCACTCGTCTTTTTACCTACTTGATCCTCTGCTGTCTTCACTATTTCGACTCTCAAAGCTACCCATTCTTCTTCTACTGTATTTCTTTCGCCGTTCTTGGCAATCGTTCCCTAATGCTCTCCCTGAAACTCTGTACAACCTCTAGTTTAGTCAGTTTATCCAGGTCCCATCTCCTTAAATTTCCACCTTTTTGCAGTTTATTCAGTTTTAATCTACATTTCATAACCAACAGATTGTGGTCAGAGTCCACATGTACCCTTGGAAATGTCTTACAATTTAAAACCTACTTCCTAAATCTCTATCTGATCATTATATAATCTTCCTGAAACCTTCCAGTATCTCCAGGCCTCTTACACGTATACAACCTTATTTCATGATATTTGGACCAGGTGTTAGCTGTGATTAAGTTATGCTCTGTAGAAAATTCTACCAGGCGGCCTCCTCTTTCCTTCCTCGTCCCCATTCCACATTCACCTACAATTTCTCCTTCTCTTCCTTTTCCTACTACCTAATTCCAGTCACTCATGACTATTAAATTTTCGTCTCCCTTGACTATCTGAATAATTTCTTTTATTTCATCATACATTTCTTCAATTTCATCGTCATCTGCAGAGCTAGTTGGCATATAAACTTGTACTACTGTAGTAGGCATGGGCTTCGTGTCTATCTTGGCCACAATAATGCGTTCACTATGCGGTCTGTAGTAGCTTACCCGCACTCCTATTTTTTTATTCATTATTAAACCGACTCCTGCATTATCCCTCTTTGACTTTGTATTTATAATCCTGTATTCACCTGACCAAAAGTGTTGTTCCTCCTGCCACCGCACTTCACTAATTCCTGCTGTATCTAACTTAAACCTATCCATTTCCCTTTTTAAATTTTCTAACCTACCTGCTCGATTAAGGGATCTGACACTCCACGCTCCGATCCGTAGAACGCCAGTTTTCTTTCTCCTGATAACGACGTCCTCCTCAGTAGTCCCCGCCCGGAGATCCGAATTGGGGGACTATTTTACCTTTGGATTATTTTATCCAAGAGGATGCCGTCATCATTTGACCATACAGTAAAGCTGCATGTCCTCGGGAAAAATTACGGCTGTAGTTTCCCCTTGCTTTCAGCCGTTCGCAGTACCAGCACAGCAAGGCCGTTTTGGTTAATGTTACAGCGCCAGATGAGTCAATCATCCAGACTGTTGCCCCTGCAACTACTGAAAAGGCTGCTGCTCCTCTTCAGGAACCACACTTTCGTCTGGCCTTTCAACAGATACTCCTCCGTTGTGGTTGCACCTACGGTGACGCATCCAACTGGAAATCCATCTTTTACACTACATGTGCCATTTCAGTCGTGTCATACATTGCAATCCTACCACTGACAAAATTTCTTCCACTGACCGTGAAGGTACTTGAACTTTCCATTTCTCACGATTTGCTACTTCCAGATTCTGCTTTTCGTCGTAATGGAGCTGACTTGGAAGACAAGCATTCCTGCGGACATGTTGTAACGGCCTCCATATACGAATGGTCAGCGTCACTGCCCTCTGTGCGAAACGAGCTGGGTTGGATTCCTGGTGCCTCCTGGGGTTTTTCTGAGCCAGGGAGGTCTGGAACTGGGTCTACTCAGCCGCTTGAGGCCAAATGCGGAGCTGCCGGAACAAAGAAGCGGCTCCGGCGAAAGCACCCGCGTTCATACGCCAGGGGGACTGGCGGCGCATCCTAGATCGCTCCCCGTACTGCCTCGTAGGCGGCCCTCGTCCACATAGAACAGGCACTACGGCTAATCGACAAGTGGCCTAGCTGCACTAAACAATGACACTACGGTACAGCTTGTTATGCTGTACTTAGCACAGACAGGCAGATTAAGCAACACTGTGTCTGCTTCAGTTTTTACGTTGTGATGGTTTGGTCTTAGAAGTAAAACTTTTGATTTTCGAATCGTAAGAAATTCCTATCCGTCTGTACTTTAACATCGTAAGGAAATCTCCTGCGCCTTAACCCTTGAAATATCCAGTGGGGAGGAAGGGTGGTAGGTACTTAATGCCCAAACTTTGAAAATGTGGTAATTCAGTAATAAAAATATTTAGTTGTTCATGAATTCTGCAATCAGATTTTATAAATTTTAAATTTTTCACTACCAGACCTTACTTAGACTTCACTATCTTTTTTGAAAAGTATGTTGTGATTAAAATTCCACAACAGGTAACGAAATCTGCATTTATTTATTTATTTATTTGCAATGGTCGTAAAGCATAAAGTAACCCCAGCCTGGTAGCACACATCACTTAAAACGCGTAAGCATTCTGAGTGTTACAAAAGACCTTCCAGTCTTGGGTAAAATAATCCAGGTACATGGGATTAGGTTATCTCTAGTTTAAGTATTGATCCCCCACAAAGAACCATGGACCTTGCCGTTGATGGAGAGGCTTGCGTGCCTCAGCGATACAGATAGCCGTAGCGTAGGTGCAACCACAACGGAGGGGCATCTGTTGAGAGGCCAGCAAACGTGTGGTTCCTGAAGAGGGGCAGCAGCCTTTTCAGTAGTTGCAGGGGCAACAGTCTGCATGATTGACTGATTCGGCCTTTTAACACTAACCCAAACGGCCTTGCTGTGCTGGCTAAACGGCTAAAACTAAGGGGAAACTACAGCCGTAATTTTTCCCGAGGACATGCAGCTTTACTCTATGGTTAAATGATGAGGGCGTCCTCTTGGGTAAAATAATCCAGAGGTAAAATAGTCCCCAATTCGGATCTCCGGGCGGGGACTACTCAGGAGGACGTCGTTATCAGAAAGAAAACTGGCGTTCTACGGATCGGAGTGTGGAATGTCAGATCCCTTAATCGAGCAGGTAGGTTAGAATATTTAAAAAGGGAAATGGATGGGTTAAATTTAGATATAGTAGGAATTAGTGAAGTTCGGTGGCAGGAGGAACAAGACTTTTGGTCAGGCGAATACAGGATTATAAACACAAAATCAAATACGGGTAATGCAGGAGTCGGTTTAATAATGAATTAAAAAAATAGGAGTGCTGGTAATCTACTACAAACAGCGTAGTGAACGCATTATTGTGGCCAAGATATAGGTGGTGATGGTGGTTAGTGTTTAACGTCCCATCGACAACGAGGTCATTAGAGACGGAGCGCAAGCTTGGGTTAGGGAAGGATTGGGAAGGAAATCGGCCGTGCCCTTTCAAAGGAACTATCCGGGCGTTTGCCTGAAACGATTTAGGGAAATCACGGAAAACCTAAATCAGGATGGCCGGAGACGGGATTGAACCGTCGTCCTCCCGAATGCGAGTCCAGTGTGCTAACCACTGCGCCACCTCGCTCGGTCCGGCCAAGATAGACACGAAGCCAACACCTACTACAGTAGTACAAGTTTATATGCCAACTAGCTCTGCAGATGACGATAAAATTGAAGAAATCTATGATGAAATAAAAGAAATTATTCAGATAGTCAAGGGAGACGAAAATTTAATAGTCATGGGTGACTGGAATTCGGTAGTAGGAAAAGGGAGAGAAGGAAACGTAGTAGGTGAATATGGATTGGGGTTAAGAAATGAAAGAGGAAACCGCCTGATAGAATTTTGCACAGAGCCCAACTTAATCATAGCTAACACTTGGTTCAAGAATCATAAAAGAAGGTTGTATGCGTGTAAAAGGCCTGGAGATACTAGAAGGTTTCAGACAGATTATATAATGATCAGACAGAGATTTAGGAAGTAGGTTTTAAATTGTAATACATTACCAGGGGCAGATGTGGACTCTGACCACAATCTATTGGTTATGAAATGTAAATTAAAACTGAATAAACTGCAAAAAGTTGGAAATTTAAGAAGATGGGACCTGGATAAACTGACTAAACCAGAGGTTGTACAGAGTTTCAGGGAGAGCATAAGGGAACAATTGACAGAAATGTGGGAAACAAATACAGTAGAAGAACAATGGGTAGCTTTGAGCGATGAAGTAGTGAAGGCAGCAGAGGATCTAGTAGGTAAAAAGACGAGGGCCTGTAGAAGTCCTTGGGTAACAGAAGATATACTGAATTTAATTGATGAAAGGAGAAAATATAAAAATGCACTAAACGAAGCAGGCAAAACGGAATACAAACGTCTCAAATATGATATAAACAGGAAGTGCAAAATGGCTAAGCAGGGATGGCTAGAGGACAAATGTAAGGATGTAGAGGCTTATCTCACTGGGGGTAAGATAGATACGGCCTACAAGATAATTAAAGAGCCCTTTGGAGAAATGAGAACCACTTGTATGAATGTCAAGAGCTCAGATGGAAACGCAGTTCTAACCAAAGAAGGGAAATCAGAAAGGTGGAAGGAGTACATTGAGGGTGTATACAAGGGCAATCTACTTGAGGACAGTATTATGGAAATGGAAGAGGATGTAGATGAAGATGCAATTGGAGATACGATACTGCGTGAAGAGTTTGACAGAGCACTGAAAGACCTGAGTCGAAACAAGGCCCCGGGAGTAGACAACATTCCATTAGAACTACTGACGGCCTCGGGAGAGCCAGCCCTAACAAAACCCTTCCATCTGGTGAGCAAGGTGTATGAGACCGGCGAAATACCGTGAAACGTCAAAAAGAATATAATAATTCCAATCCCAAAGAAAGGAGGTGCTGACAGTTGTGAAAATTACCGAACTATCAGTCTAATAAGTCACAGCTGCAAAATAATAACGCGAATTCTTTACAGACGAATGGAAAAAAACTGGTAGAAGCCGACCTCGGGGAAGGTCAGTTTGGATTCCGTAGAAATGTTGGAACACGTGAGGCAACACTGACCTTACTAGTTATCTTAGAAGAAAGATTAAGGAAAGGCAAACCTACGTTTCTAGTATTTGTAGACTTAGAGAAACCTTTTGACAATGTTGACTGGAATACCCTCTTTCAAATTCTGAAGGCGGCAGTGGTAAAATACAGGGAGCGAAAGGCTATTTACAGTTTGTACAGAAACCAGATGGCAGTTATATGACTCGAGTGACATCTCTCCCCGATGTTATCTGTGTATTGAGCAAGCAGTGAAGGAAACAAAAGAAAAATTCGGAGTATGTATTAAAGTCCATGGAGAAGAAATAAAAACTTTGAGGTTAGCCGATGACATTGTAATTCTGTCAGAGACAGCGAAGGACTTGGAAGAGCAGTTGAACGGAATGGACAGTGTCTTGAAAGGAGGGTATAAAATGAATATCAACAAAAGCAAAACGATGATAATGGAACTTAGTAGAATTAAGTCAGGTGATGCTGAGGGAATTAGATTAGGAAATGAGACACTTAAAGTAGTAAAGGAGTTTTGCTATTTAGGAAGTAAAATAACTTATGATGGTCGAAGTAGAGAGGATATCAAAAGTAGACTGGCAATGGCAAGGAAAGCGTTTCTCAAGAAGAGAAATTTGTTGACATCGAGTATAGATTTAAGTGCCAGGAAGTCGTTTCAAAAAGTATTTGTATAGAGCGTAGCTATGTATGGAAATGAAACAGGGAAGATAACTAGTTTGGACAAGAAGAGAATAGAAGCTTTCTAAATGTGGTGCTACAGAAGAATGCTGAAGGTTATATGGGTAGATCATATAACTAATGAGGAGGTATTGAATAGAATTGCGGAGGAGAGGCGTTTGTGGCACAACTTGACTAGAAAACGGGATCGGTTGGTAGGACATGTTCTGAGGCATCAAGGGATCACCAATTTAGTATTGGAGGGCAGCGCGGAGGGTAAAAATCGTAGAGGGAGACCAAGAGATGAATACACTAAACAGATTCAGAAGGGTGTAGGTTGCAGTAGGTACTGGGAGGTGAAGAAACTTGCACAGGATAGAGTAGCATGGAGAGCTGCATCAAACCAGTCTCAGGACTGAAGACCACAGCAACAACAAAAAGTATTGATCAGGATAGTTCGATTCCCAAGGAGTCGTGAAATGGCTATGACTTAGACAACAGCATTAGTAATTCTGAGACTACCATAGAGCTCTAGATATTCTCACTCTAATCACTCACCCTAAGCAACTGGTCTTTCCTATTGTGATATTTATGTGTGTCCACGTTTCATGAAGCATGCATTTTTAATTGCACATTGATTATCGATTAAATGTGTAACTACAGAATTTTTCTGTTTTTAGTCTGAAAGAAGTTTAGGCCACATGCCAGATGACGTTGCTCAGTTAATTACGCAGGTCTGTGGTTGTCCAGCCTTCCTTTATCCTCGCTGTGAGGCCTCACTCCTGCGCCCCTACTACAGCAGCGCTCACGTTGCGTCGTGTCGGTCTAATTCTCTGGTCGTGGCCATAGACCAAGGTTGCATGGCACATTAGGTTCGACGCTTCTGTCATTTCCAGGCTTCCCAGTTCTCGACAGCTCGGAGCTTTGTGTTTCAAACAGTGCTGCTGTCCAGCGTTTTTAAGTTTTATTTTCACATCCGCGCGGCCTAGATAACCTCAGGCAATTTCACATGCTTTTATAACATCTTTCTTAATATTTCGTTCAATTTAGCTTGAACAAGTCATGTCCTCGTAATGATACTGCAGTAATCACAGTAAAGTGACATTATTTTCTTATTTTTAAAATGACAAAATTGTTGTAACACCTGCAAGTAACAAAATATATGTAACAGGAAATAGAAACAATATAGTGCTAATGTGGTGGTCTTAACTGTGTTTAGTGACGAGGTTCACAATGACAGTGTAACATAAAAAAGAATGTAAAGTAGTTTAATCTTATATTATACTGATCATGTGACTTAATTTGAGTGTTCTTTACATATTTTGGTAATAGTTTTCCCTATATTTTACTTACTTGATGTGAAGTCGACTGGTCACACAAAAAACCTAAATATAGTAAGCATTTACTATAATAATTCAGTATGCAGGTAATTAATTTAGTATGAAGTAATCATGAATATTACATTTCCATAGTTTCTTCGGCACATTCGCACTGTTTGGAAAAACGTCAGGTTCTGACTTTTTATGCTGCACCATTCACAACGTTTATTCCTCACTTTGCTTGCCTGAACATGTTTTAGTAGTTATTATGCTGCAAATGGTTTACATTATACCAAACTGGTTGTGACATGTCAAAGGCTCTGCATTTTGTGATACCTGTAGAAAAAACAATTATTTGTAATCTGCTCTTTAACAGCAGTTAACATTCAGATTATTGAATATTATCATAGCATTTTCCCATCTTGAGAAAACTTCAACAAATAAAACAACCAAGTTTGTTGTTTCTGTGTATTTGCTAACTTTACTACAACCTGCAGTAAGCATCAGATAGGCAAATTGTAAGAGTCAAAGGAACTAAGAAAAAATTTGCCCAGACGAGTATGAGCTCAAGTGAATTGGGATTGTACATTGTTTTAACCTGCCAGCAGTCATCAAAAAGTAAATTTTAATACAATTTTAGTTGCATTCTTGCTGTAGTTAATTTTCAGCTTGCAATGTCACTTCACTTCTGTCATATCAGTTTGGTAAAATAAGCTACCTCCTGAAAAATCCTGTCTTACGAAACCTTCTAAAATTAAACTAAGATCCTCATGTTTATAGTCTCATACACGTTCAGTACTATAGACATTCTCTGTACATCATCCTCTTTGAACTTTCCTGTGTAGCGCTGTAGCTGATATCAGCAAATCAGCTCATATCAAGGTCATAGTTTCTGTCTGTTCGTGTTCAAAATTCATTTTAATACCTCATATTGTTTTAAAAATGCAAATTTAATGCTGTCATTTATTCATGTATACTTTATATGTCCTTTCTCTGAGCTCATTTTGTCACCATTACACTTGGGTTTTACAATTTAAATACTTCATTAATTTTGAATTTCCAGTCGTTTTTACTGTCCAAGTAACTTACATCTTTCAGCTCGTTACATATTATAAACTGCCCGTCTTATGTTTCTGCTCTGTGATGAAAAATTGTAAAACATATGGAAATTATTTAGCAAATTAGTAAACAAGGGCTTTATAATTACAGGTTACCCATATTTAGAAATTACGTCTTATGGGAGTACTGGCCATTTACGTGTTCCTGTCCCTTCATTATCTATGAGTGGAGATTGTTTTTCTGTGACATACAGTGCACCACAGCATGGTTCCTTGATGGTGACCCTGACCTACAAAGACTATGTAAATTTTTCACAGCTTACTCCGGAGTTTACTTTTGAGGTACGTCAGTTAATTATTTTTTAGCATATGGCAACTTGTTTTGATTGTACTCAATTTATTTCATTTAAGTGGATAATGATAAATTAATCATTCGTTTTAAATTGGAGATCCATGTTTTAGACTACGAGATTTGCTCTACGAGTAATAGTGAAACTTACATTATCTTTTCTTGATATTCCTGTTGTTGTTGTCCAGAGTCTAAAGACTGGTTTGATGCAGCTCTCCATGCTACTCTGTCCTGTGCAAGCCTCTTCATCTCCGAGTAACTACTATAACCTACATCCATCAGAATCTGCTTAGTCTCCCTCTACGATTTTTACCCTCCACGCTTCCCTCTGATTCTAAATTGGAGATTCTTTGATGCCTCAGAACGTGTCCCACCAACCGATGACTTCTTCCAGTCAAACTGTGCTACAAATTCCTCTTCTCGCCAGTTCTGTTCAGTATCTCCTCATTAGTTAAGTGATCTACCCACCTAATCTTCAACATTCTTCCGTAGCACTATATTTCAGAATCTTTTATTCTCTTCTTGTCTACACTGTTATAATCCACGATTCACATCCATACATGGCTACACATCAAACAAATACTTTGAGGAAATCATCTGATTTAATCCGACTGCATTCCATTACCCTCATTATGCTTTTGTTGAGTTTCATCCAATATCCTCCTTTCATCACACTTCTCATTCAGTTCAACTATTCTTCGAAGTCCTTTGCTGTCTCTGACAGAATTACAAATTCACCGGCAATCCTCAAGGTTTTTACTTCTTCTCCCTGGATTTTAATTCCTACTCCAAATTATTCTTTGGTTTCCTTTATTGCTTGTTCAATGTAAAGGTGAATGCATTGGGGATAGGTCACAACCCTGTCTCACTCCCTTATCAACCGCTGCTTCCCTTTCGTGTCTCTCGATTCTCTTAATTGCGTTCTGGTTTCTGTACAAATTGTAAATAGACCATCGCTTCGGTCATTCATTGCTGTGTCAAATTCTTCATGCAGTCTCCCATCTCATCTTCAACTACGTCCTCTTCCGTTTCCATAATGTAGCCATCAAGTACATCTACCTTATATATATCCACTATATACTCCTTCCACCTTCCACCTTTCAGCTTTCCCTTCTTTACTTAGGATTGTTTTACCATCTGAGCTCTTGATATTCATGCAGGTGGTTATCTTTTCTCCGAACGTCTCTTTAATTTTCCTGTAGGCAGTATCTATTTATCCCTAGTGAAGCATGTTTCTACATCCTTACATTTGTCCTCTAGCCATTCCTACTTAGCAGTTTAGCACTTCCTGTCGATCACATTTTAGAGACGTTTGTATTCCATTTCGCGGCTTCATTTGCTGCATTTTTATGTTTCATTCTTTCATCGATTAAATTCAGTATCTGTTGTGTTACCCGGGGATTTCTAGTAGCCCTCGTCTTTTTACCTACTTGATCCTTTGCTGCCTTCACTATTTCATCTCTCAAAGCTACCCATTTATCTCTCCCCTGTATTCCTTTCCCTTGTTCTTGTTAGTCGTTCCCTAATGCACCCTCTACAACCTCTGGTTCTTTCAGTTTATCCAGGTCCCATCTCCTTAAATTCCTACCTGTCTGGAGTTTCTTCAGTTTTAATCTACAGATCATAATCAACAAATTGTGGTCAGAGTCCACATGTGCCCCTGAAATGTCTTACAATTTAAAACCTGGTTTCTAGATCTCTGTCTTGCCATTATATAATCAATCTGAAAACTTCCAGTATCTCCAGGTCTCTTCCATGTGTATAACTTTCTATCATTATTCTTAAACCAAATGTTATCGATGATCAAGTTGTGCTCTCTGCAGAATTCTACCAGGCAGCTTTCTCTTTCTTTCCTTACCCCCAGTCCATATTCACCTACTGCTTTTTCTTCTCTTCCTTTTTCTGTTATCGAATTCCGGCCCCCATAAATATTTTATTTTTATCTCCCTTAACTACTTGAATAATTTATCTCATCATACATTTCTTCAAACTGTTACGGGCTTTTACAATAACTATGCACCCTAAGACTCAGAGTTGCAATATTAAAAGTTTTCGCTGGTTTCGTTGTCTAAGGGCTGGGATTCGCATTTGCCGCATTACAAGCCAAATACTTCTGAGTCTACAGTACACAATATGAAGAGACACATGAATCGAATGGTCGAATGTTCCTATCACTCGGCAATTGTGAATTAATCTTGAAATTTATTAATGAAAGATTGCAATTAAATAAAATCTCCAGGTAATATCCTAACGACTTTAAATGATGAGTACGATAGTAGAAGTACTTTTGAGAATGTGGTATATTTGTGCAAAACACTTATTGGTGTCGATGGTGCAGCAATTAAATAAAATATAAGTTGAATAACACGGAAACAATAGATTCCTACTGCGCGTAATTAGTTATGAACAACAACATAGCTCGCGAGATGTTCACTTCTAAACGTCCAGCACCTCTCGTGCCCTGTCCTGTACTGTCCGCGCCCTGTGCCGCCCTGCGCAGAACTGCTCTGCCAGTATCACCCCGCGTCCTCTCCGGAAACGATGCTCCTCCCTAACCTCCGTACGTCTCTCTTAGCAAAGAGCGCTTGTTGGCTAGAGCACTCCCGCCATGTCTTACAGCCAATGCACACTGACATTCATAAAACACATACGAAATACTGGATTTACGTTTAAATACTTGAAATTAAATAAATATTCCTACGGCTGGTCCATAAACACGCTCTAGCACACATTGTTAAATACATAACAAATTAAATGAACACATATCAAAAGAAAAGAAGCAAAAGGTAGGCCAGGAACCTAATGTCTCTGTGTTTTCGAAAACATAGTGAATATTTAACCAATTACCTCATGAATAGTATATATCGGATATATACAAAGACATAGGTGAATAAATGTATTTATAAGCATGCTGCTACCGTTTTTTGTGTAACTGTGAAGTACTTATGGCCTGACGTGATCGATAGTAATCGGCCACTTTGACCTCCAATAACTCACGTATTATTCAAGTTACTTGCCTGTAATTTATACCAATTTAGGTTTATAATAATAACTTTCTAAAGACATGTCGATCGACAAAATCTGAAGAACCGTTTAGATTTTGGAAATTCGTTGCTGGGTGTTACTTGTATAATTTGCCGTCACATACTAAACTGTAAACTAATAAAGATATTGAAAATCTGATTACACATAAGATTCATTGTGGAAATAACATTAATGTACATGTTTCTTTTTGAGGTATCATGACAAGGTTCATGGTGCAACAGGCGTAGATATTTACACCTTTCATATTCATGGGTACACAAACTTCTTCCATCGATTTCATTGTTATCATCAATGTAATGTACTCATGTTATGTTAAACATTCTCACTAGTTAGAATTATCCCATTTCTCAAATCTCAATTTTACGATTAGGTTCTTTGTACAAATTTTGTAATGTAAGACTTTTATTCTTCTACTACACCATAATAATGTACCTTAACCATTATCCAAATACACTTAAAGATCCCAAGAAATAATCCACACTTTACATAGAAATACAGTTGTACATCATACATATCATCACCAACACATAAATGAGTTACTGAATACTTAACAAAACATTTTTTCTCATTAGCTACATAAATTCATGTTCAGAATAATTCATATTAATCACAGTAATCAATTTACATATCCTATATTAACTGAAATTATTTGATAAAATTCATTTTCCTCTTTAGAATATTAACTGCTTTGAGAGTAAAGCTGATTTTATATAAGTTATCTGTAGGGAAACTCTTTTCAGTTAAGAATTCCTACAGAATTAAGATCACACTCACGAAACCCTACTGAATAATGAAAAATATTATGCTCTCCACTGAGTAGTGAACATGAAAACGATGGTCACCTCTAACCCCTTCTGATAATAAAAGTCCCAGCGATTAAGGACCATGTCAGTTGCCGAATGAAGTGGTATCACTTTAATGTACCTCATACTTCAGGTATTCTGAAGAATATAGTACCTGTTTTAAGGTAGATTCGAAAAATGTGAGACATGTCTATGCAAAACAGTGAGACCTGGATAGAATGTTTTGAGAACAACATAAAACCTGCAAGTGCAGAAGAAAATATGAATGAAAATTCAACATATTTTCTAATGAAAAATATATGCAGTTTGAATTAGATCGACATCTAAGTGGGTTCCTTACCTCTTTGAATTCAGCAAAGAACTTCCTTGCTACACCTACCATGCATTTGCCATGCTAAACATAACACCCAGCACCATTTTCATCACTTTGTAATTACCTCTTCTATTACTCTTTGAAATCTTATCCTTTTTGTTGCTGTCTTGTTGTTTTCTAATTACCAGCATGCCTCTGTCATCCGGTCACAGAGTTTAGCTCTGTACTTGAATAGCATGAATCAAAACTGGTAAAATACAGTAACTACCAGCATTTACTTTTCACACTCATCCTAATAAACTCCTTAAAACTCTACGCAATATTCCAAAAACAATGTGCGTCACACTACTCTATTTATTTATTTCATTGCTCATTGAATCATTGTTTTCCGCTGCCTGCAGTGGGAAACTCATTAACTAATGCTATGAGGTCGTACTTGATACACCAGCCCTGCATCAATAATATCCACATTAAGCCAGCGAAAAACATAATTTTATTTGAAGTCAGAGAATACCTTAAAATCACAACAATTCAAAAATTACAGCATATGCTGCAAATAGTCACTGTGAGCAACAAGGATCTTGAAACTACATTGGAACTTATTTTGCAATGGACTTGTAACTGGATTCCTTGTTTAACCGATTCATGTAACACAAGTTAAAAACGCATTTATTTCTGGTTATCTTTCAGGTCTTTGAATTATTAATCTGTACTCCTAGTTACCTTGACACTTCCTTGATACTGAATATTCCAAAAAGTAAGCATTAGCGTGAGGTATATTTACGATTTTGTAATCTGTGTTGCAAATTAATTTGAATTTGCTAATCTCATGATTAATATCATTCAATTTTTCATGAGTCCTCATAAGGATCAAATTGACTCTGGAAATTTTGAACTCTGGAAATTTCCTATTCTCATAATGCTGACAAATCATATCTTACTTTGTTTTGCTATCTTTATCTGAAGTAGTTGTTTCTTCTCTTCCACAGTAATTTCCTTACAAGGAGAAAATCTATTAACTCTTCCACTAGACATTTGAGTTCTCCATCTTTAATATTTCTTCAGGTGTAAAACCTGTACTTTGTTGGTTTAACGAGTTCACTATTTGTCTAAATGCTGTCACATACTTGAACCAAAATCTGTTAATTTCGGGGCAGCCCAATCTTTCTCATATATCTCTGGCGGATTACTTGATTGGTGCCAGTAGATATATGCACAAACTGTTTTTAGTTATCTGCGTCACAGTCTTTCCATAGCATTGAGCGGAACTGCGTGCCATGATCAGATAGCACTCTGTTTGGTTTACCACTGGTCACAAAATGGTCCAGGACAATTTTGTTATACATTGCTTTCCTAAATGCGAATAGCTTTATAAACTTAGAAAAATGCTCTACAATTATTGAAATGTATCCGAGTTAGCTGAGATCCCAAGTAATGGCCTCGAAACGTCTAAAATGACTATATCTATTTCCTTTCGAATTTCAGCTGAACGACATAAGGTCCCTGAAAAATGGTTCATCTTCTATCACGTTCGCGTGACATTCATAACCTACTACACTTCCTGCTGTATTTGAAAATAACTGTCCTTTCACCATCAGCATTTTAAGTCACGCCTCTTTTTGTTCTCCTGAAATCCTGTCAGTTAAGTCTAATAGCCGCTTAAAATTCTGTTCTTTGTTGTTATTCTCGACCATAGCTCAAACATTATAGTTTTCAACATCATCTCCTAGCCCATAATTCACTCCTAAGTGATTTAACTGCAGTCGAATTGAGTGACATTGAGCTAATCTGTTAGCACGTTCAAAAGGAATCCGCAGAGTTTTCCCTTCTACCCAAAAGGTAATCATTTCCTGTTCACATTCAATTAAACTTTGCTGTTTAATTAGTCAATTAACGCTCAAAAGTATTTCCATACTCAAGTTCTGCACCACTATGGATATACAGGGTGTTACAAAAAGGTACGGCCAAACTTTCAGGAAACATTCCTCACACACAAAAAAAGAAAAGATGTTATGTGGACATGTGTCCGGAAATGCCTAATTTCCATGTTAGAGCTCATTTTAATTTCGTCAGTATGTACTGTACTTCCTCGATTCACCGCCAGTTGGCTCAATTGAAGGAAGGTAATGCTGACCTCGGTGCTTGTGTTGACATGCGACTCATTGCTCTACAGTAATAGCATCAAGCACGTCAGTACGTAGCATCAACAGGTTAGTGTTCATCACGAACGTGGTTTTGTATTCAGTGCAATGTTTACAAATGCGTAGTTGGCAGATGCCCACTTGATGTATGGATTAGCACGGGGCAAAAGCCGTGGCGCCTTATCTTTGTATCGAGACAGATTTCCAGAACGAAGATGTCCCGACAGAAGACGTTCGAACCAATTGATCGGCGTCTTATGGACCACGGAATATACCAGCCTATGATTCGCGACTGGGGAAGACCTAGAACGACGAGGACACCTGCAATGGACGAGGCAATTCTTCGTGCAGTTGACGATAACCCTAATGTCAGCGTCAGAGAAGTTGCTGCTGTACAAGGTAACGTTGACCGCGTCGCTGTATGGAGAGTGCTACGGGAGAACCAGTTGTTTCCGTACCATGTATAGCGTATGCAGGCACTATCAGCAGCTGATTGGCCTCTACGGGTACACTTCTGCGAATGGTTCATCCAGCAATGTCCCCCCAGGGGCTCAGCATTCATTTGCTGAGTACGGGCTTGGCGATCCCGGAGTCCTGAGCTGGGGACTGGTCAGCGCCGCCAGTCTCCTGTCACCGTAACCCCCTGGACATGCTTCAGCGACCACCGCATGGCGCGGCGGTGGAATGTTGTGTGCTACATCTACATCTACATGACTACTCTGCAATTCACATTTAAGTGCTTGGCAGAGG